>NC_046658.1:9985735-9986919 GCF_010883055.1 Belonocnema kinseyi
TAGGACAGTTGTTTTTCTGATACGACTATTCGTCGCTGATGACCTTTTTATAAGCGTGAAACTTATATTAACACCTCAATAATTTTATATCAAATCACACTTTACTTTTAAAATCAAATCACACGTGATAGCGGTATTGCTGACGCCGCGTAAACACATTACGCGGGAGGCGAATCAACTGTAGTGGACTGTCAACTCGAAAGCGCAGAGTAGGGGAACTGCGCGCGCTTTACAAATCATAATTCTTATCTCAATTTGGAATATCTTACCTTTTTATAAATAAACAACATTTAATTTTGATAAGGGGGGTGTTAATTTTATTATTTTTAACCTATTACTTTTTAGAAATTGTTTATAACATTTAGAAAAAATAATCATTCTTATTGTTGTAGAATATGTTGTTAATTATGAAAAATTATTATTTTTATTTTTTCAGGATGTTACAAACAATTTCTAAAGGCAGTAATAAAAAAAAAGAATGATCAAAAGTAGATATTGTTTATTTATAAAAAAAGTCAAACATTTAATGTTTCAGTTTTCAGGACATTGATTCCGACTAACCGATGATTTATGGCAAGAACATCGTTTCTCAGCCGTCATACGGGCAACGGTCTTCAAGCGCTTACACGCGTGATTGCAAACAGGGACACTTTATGCTCGCACTTCGGTCTCCTGCTCATTCATACTACCCGAGCGATGCTTTATCGCAGGCATGCCGTCCATCGGGCGGGTATTGTGCCAGGCACGTTTGTTATCTGGGATATTTGACTTATTCAAGTAGTTGGCCCTGCTACCTGTTTTTCAGTGAACGGTGATTAAAGGCAGTTTCATAAGCTGTTCTGCATTAGGCGAATAAAATTTTATCTGTCCTTGATTCGCCCTTGTTTATTCCTTATTCAATGCATAATAGACAAAACTGTTTATCTCCAAATGTTAAATAAAGAAGGCGACCTATTTCATGTAAAACTTTAGGCTACAAAGCGAGATGTACAGTAGTGTTCATGTGTGCCTTGCCTATGAGGTTGGCTGCTTGTAGATTTTTAAATGTAAAATTGAAATCACAGCCTACTTTATCAAATAAGGCATACGTGAACACTACTGTATGATGCATGAATACACCATTGCATTTTTAAACAGATGAGTGGTAAACAGATTTGCAAAAAAGTATATTATCCTCTTGAAGA
>NC_046658.1:9987019-9993170 GCF_010883055.1 Belonocnema kinseyi
TCTCGCTTATGTTTATTATTCCTTAATTATTCTTTATCCTTCTTCCTTAATTCTTCCTTAATTATTCTTTATTGTCTCTAAGTTAGCGAATTATTTATAGGAAGTGTTTACGCGTACCGAAAAAATCGGCCTATACGAACCGAAATTTCGGTACAAGTATGCCCCTTTTTCGGCTCTATTTGTACCGAAATTTCGGTACCCATATAGCCACAGCCTTTTGTTTACATCTCAATTTTTCAATTTTTACTGCTTGAATTGGATTATACATAATCTAAAAATTACATGGTTTTTCAAGTAATTTATAAAAGGCTACAATTATTTCGCCGTACATGTATGGCGAAATTACGACTTTTCTATTATCACTACGAATGAAACATTTGAATTTTGAGAAAATAAAAATAAACTGTTAGGTTCGAATCCATTATAGATCATTCAGTCGACTGTTATGGTCTATAATAGATAACAGAATCATTCCGCGCCTCTTAAATATGTTGTTTATTAAATACTTTAGTAAAAGTTATTAGTTTAGTGTAGTTTTATTAGAATTTTCTCAAATAAATAAAAAAAATTATCGTGGATACAAAAATGGTTTGACCCACATAAAACTCACAGAATATCTATCTTGTATAATAATGCATATAAAAAACAAAAAAATAAGAAGGGTGAGTATTTAAGAAAATCGTCTTTTAATATTTTCAGAAGACCATTGTAATTTTCAAGATTTTCAGATTTCTCGATGGATTTCAAAAGGGATGGATAAACCTTACCAGAATCTGGAAGAAAAATTCAAATATCTGAAGTATGTAAAGAGTTATACATGTTTAAAAAAAGAATTGGACAATCTTTTTAAAGAAAACTTAAAAATTCAAATACTCATGACTTCAGAAAAAATTTTTTCTTAAATCGAGAAAATTCATGCCGCATACTTTCTTTTAAAATAGAATATATTTTGTGGTTAAAATGAAGTAGTTAATTGGGTTTAGGGTGTCAAAGTCAAAACATATATTTATCAGAAAAGTGAGCCATTTATTACTTTTAAACTAAACTTTCAAACTGAATTTCAAACTAACATTTATTAGCATTTTACAATTTAACTTATTCCTTCGAAGTTCGGATCTTGAGAGAATCTAAGGAAAAATAAGCTATAAGTTATAATGGCAGTGTTAAATTAAAACTATAATTGCTTAAAATTATATCAATTTTATAATTTAGACATTTCTTAATTCATTCTTTAATTTGGAGCATTGAAACTAATAGCGTGAATTTATATTTTTGAACCAGAAATCGTTCAACTGTCCAACTGATAAAAATTTGAAATTTAAAATTCATTTTAATTTGAAATTTTTCAATTAAATACTTGAGAGGGTTTTTAAGCTTCAATGTTAAAAGTTTAAAACTGAAAGGACCAGGATTTTTTTTTCTTCCACTGTTATTAAAGAGTTACTAAAGTGTTACTAAATTCTTGAATAAAATACATATTTAAGAGACAAATGATTCTATAATTTGTAGTTGCACTGCCTGTCTGTATGATTTGAATTTTGATTTGGATTATAATTGCCTTTTTAATGATTAATTAGTTCATAATAATCTACTATGAATTAATAAATAACCTGCTCTACTTATTTTATCCATCACACCCTCGTACATATATTCCGATGGGCGAGATAAGGTAGCGTCCTTATTTTTCCATAATTGTATTGCAAAATAAGCTACCATCGTTTTTTCGCCATAATTGTATGACGAAATTTCCACTCTGTTTATAAAATTGAGGAAAATAAGCTAATCAATTATTATTTAAAAAATTTTGCTAGTAATTTTTCTTAGTTCATATTTAACAAACTTATTTTTTAATAAAACTTCCACGAATAGCATTGCAAATAATCTCTCTAAGAATAAAATGAGCTATCAACGATAAAGATGAAATATTTTGACTCATGGCTCTTATTATCTTATTGCATAATTTTGCATCCTCCACAAACCTTTGACGAATAATCGCACTTAGTAATCCGTTTTTAGTTGCATAAATTCAAGATTGTCTAGAACAGAAAAGTTTTTCTACAATGATAAACTAACAATTTTAGATTTAAAAATTTTAAAGTTTGAAGTAGAAACATTTTTATGGATATTTTTTTCTTAATTACAAACATTTAGGACCAGATAAACGTTCCTTGGTGCTTCCTGTTTAAGATTTGAAAGTTACAACTTGAGATATCATTTCGTGTGGACCTCAAAAAATGTTTTCCATATTTTTTGAGGTTAGTGTTACATGCCCTTCATTATATTTATTTATTTCTTTATTAAATGTTTCAGCATGATCACTTACTGACGTTAGGAGGGTGCGAGCTGAAAAAATTTCTCAGTTGCGCTTTGAAAGAAGTCATGACGGATGAGTTAGTCTCGAAATTGACTTAGCACAAGACGAAAGATAGCTCAAATTTTAGAGACACAAAAATCTCCAATGTTTTTTATCGTGATTATTTTGAATTTCTTCAAACTGTATTTCACTCTTTAAAATATTAATATCATTTTACTAAACGGTTTTGTTATATATTTTTAGAGGCAGCTGTCGAGCGTCCTTTATTCCCAGGTCCTGAGAATAAGCATATCTTTAAGCAAGCAATGCTTGAAGTATTAAAAAGCACGAAACAGAGATTTAGAAAAAAATTGAAGAATCGCGAATTACAGGCGAAGCCAAACGTAGAAGCCGAAGAAATTAATCACAGAATCATGATGTTGCAACAACAGCTAACTTCCGCAGATTCAGCTACTGATAGCGATCGCGATGGTGATGTCTCCAATAGCGAAGACGACGACGAGAAATTTTGAATAAAACAGTTATTCTTTTCTAAGTGAAAGGAAAAAAGTTTAGGGTAAAGGTACCAATTATAGCAGAGAAACTTACGTTTATTGCCAGAAGCAGAAATAAAATCGGTTCTATTTTCACTAATTTTGTATGTACACTTTTTATAATTTAAAAATTTAAATTGAAATTCATTTCACAACTTTTTTGAAAAAAAAATAACTAAATTTTAGATAAAAGACAACAGCTTCCTCGACAAATTGGTAATTGGTGCTTTATTACTCTGTACATGTTTAAAAATATGTGATCTCTTCTACTTTTTATAACTTTTAGTTATTGTTTTTGTTTACGCGTGTACTTCTTGTATTTATATACAGGTTAATTTTGTTAATTTAAGGCTTAAAATCTTTTCTCCAAAATAGAAAACTTGCGACTCATTAGACGGAGAATAACAAAATTTTAGATAAAAAAAAATAGCAACTTCCTCGAAAAATGGTAATTGGTGCTTTATTACTCTATACTTGTTTAAAAATATGTGATCTCTTCTACTTTTTGGAACTTTTAGTTAATGCTTTTATTTACGCGTGTACTTCTTGTACTTATATACATATTAATTTTGTTAATTTAAGGTATAAAATCTTTTCCGCAAAATAGAAAACTTGAGACTCATTAGACGGAGAATTACGAAATTTAAGATAAAAAAAAGCAACTTCCTCGACAGATTGGTAATTTGTGCCCTATTACTCTGTACTAGTTTAAAGCTATATGATGTATTATAATATTTATAACTTTTAGTTATTATTCTTGTTTAATTTTAAAAACCGAAGCTTATAAGAGAGGTTTATAAGGATACGCGTGTACTTCTTGAATTTATATAAATGTTAATTTTGTTAATTTAAGGGCATGTGATACTTAGAAAATTGTTGATTTTACCAGTTTTAGGTTCCCCCGGCTTTTTTCCTAGAATAATAAATATTTTGTCTTAAAAATTTGGGAAATGATAGCGAACATGCTAACGGACGTCCCCACGCACTTTTTTGTAGGTTAATTAAAAAAAGTTTTAATTTAGCAAAATGTTATTAACTTGCATAGCGCTTAGGAAATAGTATCGATTTTTTCAGTGTTAGATTCCCCCGGCTTTTTTCCTAGGATAAGAAATATTTTGCTTACAAAATCTAGAAAATGATAGAGAACATGCTAACGGTCGTCCCCACACACTTTTTTTGTGTTTTTTTTTTATAAAAATTTTTTTGATATTTTGCTAACAATGTGCGTGTATATTTCGAGGTTATGTGTGTTACAATTCACCCGAGCGTTACTTCCAAACTACAAAATATTTTTGGCCGAAAACTTTGGACTGACAAATAAACATAGTAATTAATCTCCCGGAACTAACCTTGTTTTCAGGCAATCAAAAAAGTTTATTTCATAAATAATTTCCAGATTATCGGAAAGGCAGAGATGAAAAACCACGTGACCTCAAAATAATGCATATGCATAAAATTTTTATTTAGCACAATAATTTTTTTTGTTATTATCCCTCAAAAAAGAGTCCGGGGACGTCCGTTATGATATTTTGTAGCATCTCCGAATTCAGTTTTTAAAAATTTTCATTTTTGTGGAAAAAAGCCGAGGAACTGTAAGTATCACATACCCTTAAGGTTTAAAATCTTTTCTGTGAAATAGAAAGATTTTACGACTCATTAGACGGAGAATAACAAAATTTTAGATAAAAAAATAGAAACTTCCTCGACAAATTGGTAATTGCTGTCATATTACTCTGTACTAGTTTAAAACTATGTGATCTCTTCTAATTTTTATAACTTTTAGTTATTGTTCTTGTAGGATATAAAAAACCAAAGCTTATAATAAAGGTTGATAAGATTACGCTAGTACTTCTTGTATTTATATACATGTTAATTTGGTTAATTTAAGGTTTAAAATCTTTTTTGCGAAATAGAAAACTTGCGACTCATTATACGGAGAATAACAAAAATGTAGATAAAAAAATAGAAATAACTTCCTCGACAAATTGATAATTGCGGCTTTATTACTCGTACTAGTTTAAAACTATGTGGTCTCTTCTACTTTTTCTAACTGTTAGTTATTGTTCTTGTAGGATATAAAAAACCAAAGCTTATAGTAGAGGTTTATAAGGTTACGCGTGTACTTCTTGTATTTATATACATGTTAATTTGGTTAATTTAAGGTTTAAAATCTTTTCTGCGAAATAGAAATTTGCGACTCATTAGACGGAGAATAACGAAACTTTAGATAAAGAAATAGAAATAACTACCTCGACAAATTGGTAATTTACTTTCTCTTCCTCTCTGTTACTCAGCCACACAATCACTCGGTCACTCAATTACTCAGTCACTCAGACGTGCCTCCCCCTCTCACTTTTCAAACTCATGTACATATAGGTAGTCACATGCATTATGTATATCTTCCTTATGTTTTGTATGTGTACTTAAACTAGGGCACTATAAAGATGAGTATGTGCATCTGCCTTTTTCGGTCCGTGGAGTGAACTCATATTAAAAGCAAGAATTCAAGCTCGACTCTGATCAAATTAGCTTTTTACGTTAATAAATAATAGCTTGCATTTGTTTACAGATGTGCTAGGAAACGTGTCAATAAATATTTTTCTTTCGGAATGTTCTGAAATGGGATGTGGAAGCTGTATTTTTGAAGACCACATGCAGCCTACACAGATGCTTATTAAACGTAAGCAAATAACTTATTTATTTAAATTAACATAGAAATAGTATATTTCGCAACGAGGGGCGAAATTGTTGCCTCGCCCCGACTTGCGCATACACTTTTTCATAAAAAATGTATCGAAAATTTGACTTGAGATGCCTGAAACTTCTTTGCATCTCATCAAAGTTTTTATTCTTTGTAAATACGTAGACACTGATAAATATAGGTTAGAATGACACGATTCTCGAAACAGACAACTGCAGATAAAGTAGAATGTATATACTTTCGATACCGGTTACGCCGTAAAGTTACTTTCGCAGTCGCCTGTTTCTACTTTCTAGTCTACCCTACCGAAAAGAATCTTTGAGTATATACTAAAAATTCTTTAGGTCAAACAAGCTCAGAGAAATTCTCCGCAGACACTCAGGTAGATATTTTTAAAGATCCAGGAAGCTCGTTTAAATGGTCTCAAGGCTTTGAAATATCCTTTCCGAAATTGAAATGAGAATACGATCATAAATAACAAGCAGAGAGGCTATCTCAATAAAGTAGCCGACACTCAAGGGTCCTTTGTTAAGCTTTAGGATTAAAATTTAGAAGTAGATTTTCTTTAATTTCATAGTTAACAGCCTAAAACATAATAATTCG
>NC_046658.1:9993270-9995758 GCF_010883055.1 Belonocnema kinseyi
TCACATTCATAGGAAAGGAAGCAACAGTAATAGACTACATCTTGGCTGAAGAAAGAATGCGGCATATGATAGGGAGTATGAAGGTAGGGAATGAGATAGGGTTCGACCACTTCCCGGTCATAGTTACACGAACAAGAGGCGTCAGTAAGCGCGGCAGAGGGAGAAAGGATGTGAAGGAAGGATGTGAACGAAACACGAAAATGGGAATCTGGGGGGGTAGATAAATTAAAAGAGTTTAAACAAAAGATGGAAAAGGAAAAGGTTAGGTATGAAAAAGAGGAGGGAATAGACTCTTTAATTGAAAGGTTGAAGGGGTCCATTGAAAAGGTAAAGGATGAGCTGAGTACTGATGAAGAAAGAGTAGGGGGAAATAGAGGCTGGTGGGGCAAGGAATGCTGGGAGAGTAAGGAAAGAATAAAAGAGTGTGTGAGCAAATGGAGAAGAGGGGAAATGGAGAAGGAGGAGTATAACAGGAGGAAAAAAGAACATGAGAAGATGCTGGAAATAAAAAGACAGAGGGGAAAGGAAGAATATAAAGCAGAGGTAGAAAAAGCGATCAAAGAAGGTAGGGTGTGGGATGTGATAAATAGGGATAGAGGGGAAAGAAAGGGAGTTAACGAAGAAATAGAAATGGAGGAATGGACGGTTTATTTTAAGGGTCTATTAGGGGGAGAGCAAAATAAGATCAAAGGGGAAAAGTGTAGGATAGTTCATTTTAGAAGTTATAAATTACAATCGTCAAAAACAAATAAAATGTTTTAATTTATTTACATTTAAAACAATAAAATCTTTGTATCAGGGAGCGGCGGGTAATGTGGCGCACATGTTATAAAAAGCTCATTTAAAAGTTAAAAATGTTGAAAACTGTAGTAAAATAATATAGAGTACGTAAATCAATATCTTATCTACCCTATACGTATGATTATTGTTGAATTTACTTTTATTGAAGAAGTTAATTATCCAGTTTCACAAAAAGTGTGCCTGCGCCAAGTTATAATAATTCAGTGAAACACATATGTGGGATATAAAGGCTATAAAGGTGCTATAATAAATAGAGTTAAATTTTTCTTGCATAATTAAAAGAATTATTATTAGTTCAGAACAATATAAAAACATTTAATAGGACAATTCTTATTTTTATTATAAAATTATTATTATCATTAGATTTATATATATATATTAGGATGTCAGAATGTCCTTTTACCACCATCGAATTGGTGGGACCATGCTTTGTTGGATCATGCCCTGAACCAAAGATTGCGCACGGTAATTTACCGAATTTACCAAATTTCTGACCAAAGGATCCTGTACTAAATACATTGAAAATGGCTCTCCGTGAAATTGGCTCAAACTTTGCCATGCGGCATATCTTTTCATGCTGAACAAAATATGTTGATGTCAAAACTTAGTCCTATGTGCCGTTTTTACGCTACAGAGCATCAAAAGTTGATAGTAAACCGTTAAAGTAGAGCACCTAAATAGACGGGTATTTGCATCCGCCATTTTCGGTGCATGGAGTAGAGGGAGTACGTATAAAACGTGAACATTGAACGCGAGAATTGAAGCTCGACCGTGATAAAATTAGCTTTTTATATTATTAAATAATAGTTTGTATTTGTTTATAGACGTGCTAGGAAACGTGTAAATAAATATTTTTCTTTCGGAGTGTTCTAAAATGGCGTGTGGAAGCTGCATTTGTGAAGACCACATACAGCCCACACAGGTGCTTATTAAACGTAAAGAAATAACTTATTTATTTAAGTTAACGTAAAAAAAGTATATTCGGCCACGTAAAACTAATGTATTACAAAGTATTTACAAAGTGGTACACTCATTCTGTGTACAGTAAAAGCTCGATAACTTTTCAACTTCGGGGCTGTAGGGGCGGAAAATTCCAGGAATTGCGGACTTATCGGACGCCCCCTCTAGTAGCACGATATTAGGTGTGCGCATGCGCAAATCATAAGCAAAATAGCACACATAGTGGGAGAACTATAATTAGTGTGCATGTTGTACGTGTGATGACGTTTTAAAGGGAGTGTACACTTATCGGATTTGTACTGTACATCATACAATGCACATGTTATACTGTTTACGTAGTCTAATATATTTTTTCATAACACATGTATCGAAAATTTGACTTTCGATGCCCCCGTAACGGGTCGAAAGTTGTGTTTTCAACCCTACCCTAGCGAAAGAAATCTCTGAGTTTTCTTTAGCGAAATGTAGCTTGGCCCATTTGAGTCTATAAACAAAGTCGATTTGAAACAAAATAGTCTGAGTCAATAAACAAAGTCGATTTGAAACAAAATAGTCTCGGAGATAGTTTGAGAGATTTGGGTCCTTTTCAAGATCCTTTTAGTGGTCGTTTAAAGAGTTGTGCGACGGTAATATAATGTTCCTTTTGTATTAGTCACGTACCGGGCGGGCAGAGTTATTTACAGTAGTTGGTCGTGGCTAATCCGCTCTCCCTTTTTAAATTTCTCTT
>NC_046658.1:9995858-10004643 GCF_010883055.1 Belonocnema kinseyi
TTTCTTTTTCTCCTCCTCACTCCCCACTTTTACTAGAAACATTCCTTCTTTTCCTTCCTTTGTCCCTCCTATTCTCTTGACTCCTTCTACCCTTACCTGCACCCTAATATCTCGAAAAAGATTTGTTATTTCCACTTCTCCTGTTTCACTCTCCACTTTTAATCTCTTGACTACTATGTTAATTTTCCTCTTTGCCCTTTCATCCCCTTCTAATCTTCTTTCGATCTCACTGAGTCTTTTCTTCAATCTTTCATTCTCACTCCGGACGTTCTTTTCATTCCCTTGAACTATTTCCTCATTTTCTGTTTTCGCCCATATGCTCATTCCTAATTTCTAGACTGGATACCCGCTCTTCCAACTGTTTTATTTCTCTAGATCTCTGTTCGTCAACCTCTCTATGTCTATTCTCAATGCTCTCTAGCTTACCCCAAACCTTGTCTTTCTCCTCCTTCCAACGTTTATCCCATTCTTTCCATTTTTCTCTGACCTTTTTTACTTCCCCCCTTACATCGTTTCCCTACCTGACAAAGATTATAGATTCGAGGTACAATAGATGGTATATGATGATCAAAGGGTTGACGGAACTAGAATATCTGCAAAAAATAAAAAAAGAAGAAAAATGGAGTAGAGTTGTACGGTTCAGAATGGGAAGAAGAGTGAGAGCATGCAGATATTGGATGAATGAAGAGGAGAATTTATGCAGAGTATGTGGATACGAAATGGAGTCATGGGCATATGTATTAGAGAGATGTACAGGAGAGGAAGAGGGACAGTTGAGCGTGGATGAGTGTGTAAGATGGATCTTGGATGGTAGTGGACAGGGAGTGATGTGGATGAAGAAATTGGATGAAGTAAGGGAAAGCAAGGAAGTAGGGCAGAGCCAAACGGGTGATCCTGAAAAGGAACAGTAAAAAACGAAAATTTTTTTCAATATCGTAGAAAATGCATTTTTTTTATGGTAAGAGGAAACGGAAGCCCTGGAAGCTCGCTCATTTTAGGAATTAATATCACTAGTGTTACTATTGTTTATCCTACGTAATGCGAAAGAGTAGGATATAAGTAGTAGTTAAGTTAGACTGAGGATGGAATTGTAAATATATGTACAGGGAGCGGAGGCCCTCAAAAACGTAAAAGGGAGAGATTAAATACATACATACATACAACTTCTAAAATAGAATAATTTTAGCTCAAACATGAAAAAGTAGTCTATTTTCAATTTATAAAGGTTCTATCGTATATATTGAACTATTAAAACCTCTGACCCTTTTAAGGTTTTTAAACCAATTTCTTTTAACTTTTAAAAACTAATTTTGGTTGTGATTTCTTAATAAAAGAATAAGTGCTATTTAGTCTCCAGAACAGCAATTTCAAACATATTTAAAGTCTTAATAGCTGAGACATTAAAAATTTTTAGGCTTCAGTATATTGAATAATTTCAAATTTAAAGCTATTTAAATATGTCAGAATTTTTGAATTGACAGCGTTCAATAATTTTAAATTGAAACATTTCAAATTATTTAGTTACAAATTAAAATCGTATAAAATTGCAGGATTAGAAATTAATGTCTTTTAATACTTGAATCATTATTTTAAACGATTAAAATCGTATAACTTCAGATAAATTAGTTCGAAAGAACTAAACAAATTTTTAGTTTAAAAAACTATTTAAGAACGTTCTTTTTCAAGTTTTATTTATTTTTTGATAATTTGTCACCCCCCACAAATTATTTTTTTTCAGGCTTATAAAATTATAATTAAAGGTGACTCAGGGCAATTTTCAGTGAAAAATAGTGATTTATAAAGAATATTTGTCAAACAATAGAACGGATTTCTTCGCCCAAGATAGAAAAGTTAATTGTACTATAGCAAAAACAACAATAATTTTATTGAAGACAAATATTGTTTATAAAAATAAAAAAAGTAAAATTTTTACATGCAATTCTTAAAATAAAAAATTTATTGTCCCGACGCGGGACAGACACCAACGTAAAAACTTGTTTTTCTGACTCAAGGTGTCTCAAAACATCAACATTTGATGAAATCTTTCAAGGAATAAAATTATTGTCCCGTAAGTTAGAACCGAAAAATTACTATTTCAAGGAAATGAAAGTTGTTCTAAATATTGAGCTAGACTCGCGAACCGGAAAAATCGGGAAATGAAAGTAAATTTGAAAATTGAACTGCAGTTCGAGTGCACTAGCTGCCCAATAAGAAAACGAACGTGGGACTTTCACCGTCCAGCAAGAAAAACAGCGTGGGGGGTTCCCACTATTCTGCGCTGAGAGCGTGTGAGGTATATAGCGAACTTATGTGTTAAGGGGCTGGGGACATGAGGTTTTGTAAGATCATCGTTGCACTCTATTTTCTTCGAAAACACAATGAAGAATATGACTTATATGGTATTTCTGCATTCAGAAAAGAATGCTCTATGTCTATAGTGTTTTGAAATTGCAACATTTCTTAAATTAACAATAAGCTTAGTCAACGTTACCCTACTTTTGAAGACTAATTTCTCGGCTCGTAATGATTATTTCACAAATTTACAACATTAATAACATCTATTTACTTTTTATCTGCAGGTGTATGAACCTATCTAAACGATTTTTCTTAAATAAATAGAAAAAAAAACAGAGTTTAACGAAGTGTTTGCATGGAGAGAATTTAAGGCCAGTAGAGGGATTAGCTTATTAAGCACATTTGTAAGAGTAAATGGGAAACTGAGTGACTGTTTCGATATTATTCAAGGAGTTAGACAAGGATGCGTTATGTCTTCATGGTTATTTATAATATTTATGGACAAGTGTTTAAGAATGACTCTCTTCGACGAAGAGGGTGTGGATCTCCAAACAGTAAGGGTACGTGGGTTAGCGTTCGCAGATGATAAGTTTGTTATGGCAAAGTCTATCGAAGCCTTGCAAAGAATGTTGAATAAACTAGATGCAAGCATGAAGAGCATGGGCCTCAAAATTAACGGAAATAAAACAAAAAATATGGTGTTCGAAGGAAAGAGTGAGAAATCACTATGCAATATTTTATTAAGTGATGAGAGAATTGAACAAGTTGATAAGTACGTATACCTTGGTAGCTTATTCACTAGGGACGGGAAAATAGATGATGAATTAGATAGACGAATAAATGAAAGTAAGAAGGTTATTGGTAGAGCAGGTCCCCTTATCAGAAGTAAAAATATATCAAATAAAGCTAAAACGGCAATACATAATTCCATATTTGTACCGAACGTACTATACGGTAGCGAGACATGGACTTATCAAGAAAAATATAAGAGTAAAATTAACGCAATTGGCATGAGATTCATGCGCATAATATGCGGGAAAACCCTGATGGACAAAGTAAGTAACGAGATAATTCTAAAAGAATGTGGTGCAGAAGAGACGTTAGTAGACACAATGGAAAGAAATCGTTTAAGATGGTTCGGACATGTTGAGAGAATGCCAAATCAACGACTAACGAAACAAGTGTATCAAGGTAAAGTAAATGGCAGCGTGCCCAGAGATAGACCGCGGAAAGAATGGTTAGAATGTGTGAATGAGACCCTAGTTAGAAGAGACATAAGAAGTCACAGAAACACGAGAGCCTGCATGAAAAAATGCATGGACATAAAAGAAGCTAGAGAAGTATGCCAGAACAGAAAAGTATGGCGGCAAATAGTTAATAAAAAGAGTGTCAGTAAAGTGAATGGCGCCTGGAACAAAAGACCTTGGCCACTAATGGACCCAAGTGTTATTTACTTAAATAGCACGAGAATTCTGGATCAATCTGAAAAATCTCTATCCCTTCCACTCACTACTCCTTTCCCCTACCAAGCGAGTCACGCCTACCCCGAAAGGGAAATGGCTCAATGGTGTAATAATAATAATAATAATAATAATAATAACTATCGATCCTAGCGGCCAAATATCACTGAGATCTTTAGGCACGCCCACGCTGTTGTACTGACTGCACTGCATGCACCTGACCCCACCCCGGACAGCAGCAGGGTCCTAAGCCCCGAAGGTCACAATGCCTACGCTAACTGTATTTCACATCTCGTACCAGTCTCAAGAAAACCTTCTTAGGTTCATTTCTGAGTTTTCTCTTGATTCGCTGATAAAATGAACGAAATTTTAAGTTCCAAAAAAATTGCTAAAAATACTTCTTTGACGTTCAACGGATTTACACGTTTCTTAAAATTCTGAATCGAATGATATGTACTTTTAGGCGTCGCTTTTTTCATAAAAATTAAATAGAATAATTCTTCAAAAGTAGGGTAACTGTGACTAAGGTTATTGTTAATATAATACCATTTTTTTATTAATAAAGTGACTCCTAGAAGTATATATCAATCGATTCAGAACTTCACGAAACGTGCAAATCCGTTGAAAGTCAGAGAAGTATTTTTAGCAAATTTTCGCAACTTCCGTCAAAATTGGTAGTTACTTGCCTTCAATTTGCTCCGTTAAGATACTTCCTTGACCTCTGTTTTTCATATTTATTTAAGAAAAGTTGTTTAGATAACTACATATACTTGTAGATGAAAAGTCAATAGATGTTTATGACATTGTAAATTTGTGAAATAATCATTATGAGTCCAGAAATAATTCCTCAAATTAGTACAAAAAAGTGTTTTCTATTGCAATCTTACTCTCTAATTGTGAAATAATAATGACAGGCCCGGAAATTAGTCTTATAGAAAGCAGGGTTACTTAGACTAAGCATGTTCTCATTATTATCAATTATCATTGCAATGTTACGCATATCCCTTCTGCGTTATTTCTTGACACGAATTGAGGCATACACATAAAGTTATGATTATTACGAGTTTTTTTACATAAAATAGTCGCAAGAAGTCGAAATAAAGTTTGAAATGTTGAAAATTTCCTATTTGAAATTTCATCTAATCGTCCCAAAAAGATGTATACGGTACATGTACACCAAAGAAATTTATATGCTGCCCGCATTATGATGAATAAAGAATTTTCTTTTAATTGCTGTCATATCTCCTTATTCTATTTCATAAATACGTGCCGTTTACAGTGTGCAATTCTTGGCGAAATAAAATATTTTACAGAGATTCTGCAACTTAAACATCAGAATGAATGGTGAATTTCGTGGATTATGACAGCCCCATAAATGTATACTTTTGGCTAGACTTACAACTCTAGCAGGCAATAGTCTTAGTCAGAGGTCCTGCTTTTAATAATACTAATTTCTGTGTCTGTGATTATAATTTCAAAGCTAGAGAGTAAGATTGAAACAGAAAACATGTTTCTCTCGTACTTTGAAAAATTTGAGTCCAAATTTTCATTGCTTATAAAGTGCATTCCGAAATTATCCCAATGGAATGTTTCGATTAGATGAAAATTCAAATAGAGCTTTTTCAACATTTCAAACTTTATTTCGACTTATTGCGACGTTTTTTTGAAAAAACATTGTTAATAATTATAAATTGTGTTGTATGCCTGGATCCGTAAAAAATAAGGTAGAAGAGATATGTATAAAATTGCCATGACCATTTATAATATTAAAAACATGCTTGATCTAAGTAATCCTGAATTTTATAAGACTAATTCCTGGGTCTGTAATTATAATTTCAAAGCTAGAGAGTAAGATTGCAACAGAAAACTTGTTTTTCTAGTATTTTCAGAAATTTGAGTCAAAATTTTCATTGTTATAAACTGTCTTTCGAAATTATCTTAATGAAATGTTTCAATTAAATGCAGCATTTGAAAGATTAGAATCGTTTGCTAATTTATTTTTTACTCAGAATTCTGACATAACAGAAGAATTCTAGAGATTCACGGCTCTTCCAAAGGGTCAAGTCTTGAAGATGGTGTCCCCAAATTTTGCGAAATACGTTGTGAAATGGAGCAAAAAGCAAAGAGAACTGACATGCCCTGCCTGTGTTTTAGTAAATGCATTTGTGATCAATCACCAGACTAGCTGTTACCTTCACTCTATACGCGGAATCGGGGCGCCCTTCGTCATCGATCGTGGGTCAAGATTACAATTCTCAAAGGGGAAAACCTCTTCTGGGACATTGACTTTTTGATGAGACTATCATCAATCGATATTACTTCTAAAATAACAAGACAGGTGTCCTGGATTTTTTGGTCCCTTGTAAGAACAATGAGCGTTTGTAAATCACATTAGCCAAGAGTGCAGAAACGCTAACGGTTCGCGCGCATGAACTCCCATCAAGCTCCGTTGGTCCAGTGAAAAAGAGTCTGACAGGTAACCACGCTGTCGTGGATTCGAATCTTTTCTCAACTTTTTTTTCGTATTGTAAACATGTCAAATAATAATTTTTAATACTTCCCCGGCGAATAAATTATTTGTTTGAAAAATACTACTGGGAAATAAATATCATGCAGACACTTTTCGAATAATTTATTTATATAATCGTAATTTTTTTACATTTTTGCGGGTGATAATCGTCATCGATTACCACGTAGCTGAGTGATGCGCTGTTCACTGCAACGACGGAAGAAATACGAATCAGCCAAAGATTAGGCAGTTTTCGATTGGAAGATAAAAACAAAAAATGTGAATACAATTTCCTACAAGATATTGAAATGAACTTTTTTTGCAAGTAACATCTGCAAACACATAAAGTTGATAAATAAAACAATTTATGATTTATGTAAATTTGTAAATTTATCCAGTTTGAAATTATAATTGGATTATAAATTATAAATTTATCAAGTTACCCAGCAACAAATTTCAAATCTGTCAAATTTCGACATTAGGCCCTCTGTAAATTTGTTCATAAATTCCAAGATTATCAAGTTGCCTAATAACTATTCTGAATATTGTAAAATTTTCCACATTGATTATTATTCCAAAATGACAAAACTGGCGAATCTTGACTTTTCTTCATAAATTTTAAATTTATCAAGTTACCCAGCAATAAATTCCAAAACTATCAAATTTCAAAATTAGGCTTAATGCAAATTTATTTATAAAATGCAAGCTTATCAATTCGCCCGACTATAAATTTCGACATTACACAATTTTCCAGATTTACAATTTTAAAATATGAATGACTGTTAGAATCTTTTTCAACTGGACCAAAGGAACTTGTTAGGAGTCCATGCACATGAACCGGTACACGTTATGCACCACTGCATGATATTTATTTCCCAGTAATATTTCTCAAATAAATAATTTATTCGCCGGGAAAGCATTAAAAATGATGACTTAAAATGTTTAAAATATGACAAAAAAAGTTGAGAAAAAGTTTCGAACCCACGGCAGCGTGGTCGCCAGTCAGGCTCTGATTCACTGGACCAGCGGATCTTGATGAGAGTTCATGCGCGCTAACCGGTAGAGTTTCTGCACCCTTGGCCAATGTGATTTGCAAACGCTCATAGTTCTTACAAGGGACCAAAAAATCCGGGACACGTGTCTTATTATTTTCGAAGTAATATCGATTGATGATAGTCTCATCAAAAAGTCAATGTCCCAGAAGAGGCTTTCCTCTTCCAAAATTGTAGTCTTGACCCACGGTCGATAATGAAGGGCGTCTTGATTCCGCATATAGAGTGAAGGTAACAGCTAGCCTGGTGGTTGATCACAAATGCAGTTACAAAAACACAGACAGGGCATTTTAGTTCTCTCTGCTTTTTTCTCCATTTCACAACGTATTTCGCAAAATTTGGGGACACAATCTTCAAGATCTGCCCCTTTGGAAGAACCGTGAATCTCTAGAATTCTTCTGTTATGTCAGGATTGTGAGTAAAAAATTAAATTAGAAAACGATTCTAATCTTTCAAATGCTGCCGTCTGCTACCCGCTGGTTTCTATCTTTCGAAAAATTCATATTTGTCGGGAAAATAATTATTTCCTCAACAAATTTTTTGATTTTTCAACATTTTATTGATTCGAGGATCTCGCAAAACCTCGGATTTTCGACAAGTTTTGATTCTTTCGTTCACAAATCCTTCGGACAAAATATATATGGAATCAGTGCCGTACCTATTAAAAGAAAAATTCAAAGTCGGATTGAACCAACACCCTTAAATAGAAACATCCTTGAAAAGCTTCAAAATTTTATTTCAAAATCTTGATAAATCTAGACTTCTAAAGCTCTTTTGAAATGAATAGAACTTTTTCTACAATTTTTAGAAAATCCTGCAAATTCAAAAAAAATTTCTTAAAATCATCCTGATTCTTTCTTAACAATTTATAAATATTATTAAATCTTTTTGAATATTGTCTTTAAGAAAATTTCTAAAATGAAAAATTATTTTTAATTTTTCTAAGGATCGTAACAAATAAAACATTTTTAAAATAGAACAATTTAAATTGTAACGTTAAAAGTTTAAAAGCTCTCCGAAATTCTAGATATTCAAAGTATGTTGGGCATTATATGTAAAACAATTCAGTTTCAAATTTCTTACTTTTAAATATTTGGTGAAATATTTCTAACTATTCAATAATTATTATTTTTCTCAATTAAAAAAATTTTAATTGAATAGATGAAAATTGATTATTTTAAACTGAAATAATATTGTATAAAAAATACATTATTATGAAGTTATTTTTAAATTGAAAATAATTTATAAATTTTAAATGAGAAGCTTACATTTTTTAAATCACTAAGACTTTCGATATTGAAAACGTTTAATTTTTAACGTTAAAGTCTGGAAATTCTTCTATTTTGAACAGAGTGCGAATCGTTTTTTTTCAAATAGATTATTGTTCCCTTTTAATACTTGAACTACAGATATATTTTAAAATTATTTAATTAAATATGCAAATATTCAATCACTTGAAATATCAAAAA
>NC_046658.1:10004743-10010459 GCF_010883055.1 Belonocnema kinseyi
TCGGGAGAACCTGCTCATCGATAGATGTGTCTGCAAAGATGCAGCATTCTACCAGCGTGACCTATCGATGGCCTGGATTGATTATCGGAGAGCTTTCGATTCGACATCCCATAGACTTATTATCTGTCTTTTGGAAATCTTAAAGGTTCATCCGCAAATAGTTGGGTGCATAGAGAGAATAATGCCGCTTTGGAAAACCAGATTTAGTATCTCATGTGGAAAAAATCGTGTGACAACTAACAAGGTCACCTTTCAGAGAGGTATCTTTCAGGGCGACACCATGAGCCCACTCTTCTTTTGCCTTACATTAATGCCACTATCTCTAGCATTTCGCCATTCCGACGGGTACTTGTGCGGCAAACCTGCAGATCGAAAGTACAAGATCACTCATGTATTTTACATGGACGATCTTAAGATCTATGCTAAAAACAGAGAGCAAATGCATCTAGCTCTGGGGATTGTCGAACGATATACTAAGGAAATTGGAATGGAATTTCGGTTAGACAACTGCGCCAAGGTTTATTTGAAGCGAGGAAAACCTAATGGCATCCCTGAAGATCCTGAGCTCGTTGATAGAAGCGCCATACGACACCTTTGCGCTGGAGAGACTTATACATACCTGGGCGTGCCGTCTCTCACGCCGTCAAGGGGGTCGCGGAATATTGAGTCTTGAATGTCTTCACAACAGGATTATTCTGAGAACAGCACATAGAGTTGCAAATGGAAGAGACCCTCTTCTTAAAATGGTCAGGAATCACGAAGAAGCGGGCAAAGGAGCGTTTCTGTACAAAGCAGTGGAGGAGGCTGCTGAAGCACTCGGACTTGACTTCAGTATTAGGGGCGAGCAAAATGCATCAAATCTTATCTATCTCGAGTACTCACTCCTGAAAGCCCGGATTAAGAAAGCACAAGAGAAAAACTTTCGTGAACAGCTCCTCGATAAGAGGATGCACGGTATCTTCCACAGAAATGTGAAGGATCAGTTAATGTCTTGTGAGCTAACGTTTGCTTTCCTTAAATCGCCCGGATTGAAGTCTGGTACGGAGGCCTTCATTTTTGTATGCCAAGACGGTGTCATTTCCACCTTAACATATCGTCGCCACATTTTGAGCCAAGACATTCCCGATGATAGCTGCAGGGCGTGCCATGCACACCCCGAGCATTTAGCTCACATACTATCTAGTTGTCCAACTCACGCGGGAACGACCTACATTCAAAGGCACAATGCGGCACTAAGAATGCTTTATTACCATCTCTGTCACTCCTACGGCATTAACCTTAATATCGCTTCTCTAAATGCTCCTACGTAAATTGAGTCAATTGTCGAGAATGGGAAGTGCCGCATATACTGGAACTTTATATTCTCGAAAATTATTTCTGTTGCTCACTCGAGGCCTCACTTTTCGGCACCAGCTGACAAAAACATCATAACCAAGGAGAATGAAAAGAAAGAGAGGTATCGAGACCTTATAAGGGAGTTTCAACGATTGTACCCGGAATATTCTGTTAAATTGATCGTCCTTATCATTGGCGCTCTTGGAGGTGCCAAGCTTTCACTTGCTAATGGCCTAAAAAGCATCGCTGCGTGTCAACAATATGCTAGAACACTTGCGGGAAAAATGCAGAAGGCTGTTGTCCTTGGGTCGCTCCGTGTTCTTAGAGTGCACGAGGCTTTTGCCGGATCGTCGTATTGATTCCTTTACAGACTGTAACCACCTATCTCACGGTCGTGAGACGTGGTTGTGGCTGAAATTTTACCACGATTTCGCCGGAATCGGGTGCAATTTTCCAGATTAGCACCCGCTCCCGGCGAAATCCTGCGGTTGTCCTTATGACAAATTTTTAAATTATATATATATATATATATATATGTGTGTGTGTGTGTGTGTGTGTGTGTGTGTGTGTGTGTGTGTGTGTGTGTGTATCATACCTTAAATTTCGTTTTAAAACACTGTAAATCTGTAAAAGTAGAGGAGAGTACTCGAATATGAGATATTCTCGTAATATGAGAAAACAGGGTATCAGCTAAATTAAGAGACCGACTCTGTTGGTTCTATCGCTAATTTGTAGCCCTTGAAGAAAGAGTAATTTCGTGTTATAATCCATTTTTCATTGGGCTTCTAAAGATTATAGGCGAACTTTTTGTGAAATCGATGGTGGTCGAGTTCTTGGAAGGGAATTCTTTAAACCCTATTTATTATCCATTAAATTAATATGTATTTAGCAGTAAAGTTTGTCTGGAGTGATGGGGATTGAATAACTAAGTAGGAAACTATCGATAGTGTTGAAGTTTTTCATTGTACAGGTCAGGCATAGTAAGTGCATAGTTGCACGGTGTGGTTCTCATAATATGAGATAACTGTGGTTTTTATATCACTGTGGCTGCGCGGGGAAAATTGGTTACAAAAATGTTTGTGACTACTGCAAAAACTAAATATATCAAAATGGCAGTAAATTTATACTTCGGAAACATAGAATGAAGTTTTTCATTAAAAATAATACTTTATTTTGTATTTTGTTAGCTATTTCCTGGGGTATCTCATATTATGAGAATAGTTTGACGAGTTTGGAAAAAGCACTTGTTTACATTTTTTGTATTTTCAGCATAAAAAACATTTTTGAGAAAATTTTTTATTTGAGCTTCTTATGACAAACTAAATTTCCTTTAAAATGACCTATATTACTTTTAAATTCAGCATATAGAATTCCGACAATCACACCAGAGTTGGTATCTCATATTTGGGTACTCTCCTCTATATATGCATTTTAGCTACAAACTGTATATTAATTAATACAATCTGTAACTGATAAACATATGTTATAATAGTTACTTAATTTTAGCGTTTTAGAGAAAAATTTAAGGTATTATAATTGACAATATACTGTTTTTTTGTTTCTAAAGAAATCTCAAAATTCTTTATAAAATGGATAAATTGGCTTTCTCCTCTTCTTGATTTTATACGGAATTTTGAATTTTGATAGCATTCAACATTTTAAAGAGAAAAATGTTTAGCTCTGTCATTATTAAAATAAATAAAAATCCGATAATGTAATAAAATTATAATTTATGATTTATAACATATAAATAGCTATGTAACGATATAATATTTAAAATTTTAATTTTAAAAATAAATAATTAGTTTTCATTATCTAACTACTCACTAATAATCCCGTGCAGAAATTTTGATCTGGCCCCGGGCGGGGCCAGATCGGGACAGGTCGGCCCCATATCTGGATTTCTGGTCGGGGCCAGACCGCGGATGAAACACACGCCCAGGTTGAGGCCAGGTCAGACTCCCGATCGGGAAATCCGATCGGTGCCCGGTCGGTGCCCAATCGGTCTCATAATAATACATTTTATGCATTTCGCGAATAAAAAAAGATTTATAAAGTATAAATATTATTATCTATTAAATATCAAAATGACCTTAAGTTAATTCTATTTAACTAGAACCTTAAAAAAAAGTGTTTTTTAGTGTAGGGTCCTCTGCTTTCGATGGCTACCCCAATCTTTGGAATTTCCAATAATTGTTCGAATATGACTTAGAGCCGCTTCCTCTGTTGTTTCTGTGTTTTCATCGCTCATGGAATTATCACTGATCGCTGCTTCTGCTTCTAAAAAAAGTAAAATAAATAAATTATAAAACTCTCAGGATGGCCGCTGGACTGGAAAACCGGAAAATGGCTGGAAATTTGTTGAAATAGAGAAAATCCGGGAAACGACAGTGATTTTATTTTTTTACCGGAAATTTTGTAAATATTTAAAAAACAAATCCGCCTAAGTACGATTTAAAATTTTTTTTAAATAATTAATTGAATTGTTATCGATTTCAATGATGAGATCATTCAGCTCACAATGCGTCATTTAAAAATCGTTTAATTTAGAAATTTTTCATTTTAGGTTTTTATTTTTAATTTAGAGAATATCAAAATGCAGTCTTAAAGACTTAATAAACTAAAAATTAAAACCGTTTGAAGTTGAGAATTTTGTATAAAAAATATTTGTATTTTATTAACAGTAAATATAAATAAATTATTTTTTAAATTAATATGTAATTTCGGTATTAAAAGGGATCAATAATTCACTTTACAAAACGATTCGAAATCCGCTCAAGATTCAGAATTTTCTAGATTTTAACGCGGAAAAAGTTAACTGTTTCAATTCGAAATCTTAGTCATTAAATAATGCAAACGTCTGCCTAAAACTTCATAAACTATTTTTAAATTAAAAATAACTTCACAATAATGTATTTGTAATTAAAGGCTTTCTTTCAATTTAAAATATTGTTTCAGTTTGAAATAATCAATTTTTTATGCATTCGATTAAACATTTTTTAATTAAAGAAAAAAGAACAAATATTTCATATGTAGCAATATTTTTCGGTTCATTTAAGAATAATTAATTGAAACCAAATATTTTTAAATTAACAATTTGAAACTGAATTGTTTAATATAGAAAGCCTTGAATCGTTAAAATTTGGAAGAGCTTTTAAACCTCGAACGTTTCAATTTTCATGGTTATTTTTTTTAAAAATGTTACATTTTTAAGTGAAATTGTTGAATTTAGTTGTTCAAATAGCAATTGAAAACTTATTAATTGTATAGAAAAAATTGAATTATTTTAAAACGCATTTAGATGTTTTAAAAAGATTCGAAATTAATTTAAAGCTTGAAATGATTTCAAATAATTTAAAAGTTTCAAAAGAATAAAAATTTCTTGGTACGATTCGCAAGAAAATTGAAAATAATTTTACAGTTTGAAATATTATTTAAAAATAATATTCAAAAAGATTTTAAGATTTCCAAGATTGTTAAAAAAGAATGTGGAAGATTTTAAGAATTTTCATTAATTTTCCAGGGGTTTCTAAATGTTGTAGGGAACATTCTTCTCATTTTAAAAGATATTTAAAAATTCTAAAAAAAAATTAAAATAAGTTTAACGTTGAATACATTTAAAACAACTTCTACATTTCTCAAGATTTTGAAATAAAATTTTGAAGCCTTTCAAGGATGTTTAAAGTATTAAGTTTAACAAATTAAATTTTTTAATTTTTAACGTATTTAGCTTGAAATTTTAAAAAATAATATAATTTTTAAAATTTTAAAGTTCACTGATTCTTTTAATATACACCTTTGAAAATGATAACTTGAATTTATTTAGCTTAAATTCGTTAAGAATAATATAATTAAAAAATTTTTTTAATTCATTGATTCTCTAATTCACACCTTTGAAAATGATAACGTGAATTTATATTTTTAGAATTGAATCTGACTCTTTGAACTCATTATTTTTTTTTTAAATTCTAATTTTTGCAGTTTATGTGCATTTCATGTGAAGTTGTTCAATTGAAAAGTATTAGAGCCTTTCATTTTTACGTTTAAATTACTGAGAAATTGAATACAACATTTTTTAATTAAAAAGCTCTTACAATTCAATTTCCAAAGTTTAAAATGTAAGAGTTTAATTTGGAGTGCTTTAATTGGTAGATTATTTTTTGTTACTGCAAATGGAAAAATGTTTAGCTTTAGAGTTAGAATTTTTAAATTTTATTGATCGTGAAAAATGTTTGCGAACCTAGAAAAAACCGGGAATTTTTGTCTTGGATTAAAACGACTACCCTTGCATAATTTTCAGTATCAGAATCAGTACCTGATTGAGGATTTTCATCGAATTTTCCTGGCGAAAATTAAGATGATTCGAAAATAAATGTTAAGT
>NC_046658.1:10010559-10028602 GCF_010883055.1 Belonocnema kinseyi
CTTGGAGGAGATTATGTTGAGAAATAAAAAAAAAAAAATTCTTAAAAACGTTGTTTTTCTTGGTCAGGCCGGAAACTTATCAATCCACCCTCGTATTTCTAATGTCAGCCCCTACATGTGCACCAATTTTCAACCTTATCCGAGTCACGTTAGTTAACTGCCAAAAATTCGCACCTTTGACAGGTCGCCACAGGTAAACACATCCACTCACATCTGCCAGGCACCCATTTTTACGTTCCTCATCATCAGACGAACATCTCATGTGAAAATTGGCCTAATCCGTATCACATTCCCATTTACGTTGTGAGCCCACGGTCTATAAAGCTTACACCGTACAATTAAAGTCAGTGAGTTGTTAGAGAAATTTGATCAGTGACTATAACTTTGAAAAATTATACAAATACAGGAATAAAAAGCAAGAAATGGAGTTCAAACAGCGGGTAAATTAAAATAAATAAGCAAAAATAAAAGAACAGATTAATCTCACAAAATCGTTAAAAACACCCTAGACTTGATGTTTTATGTAAATATAAGGTGAAAAGAAAAATGTCATTTGTACACAAAGAAAACCATAACAAATAACAATAATCATTAACAATGAACTAGATCAGAATAAGAAAAATAAAAAAAATAGGAAACCTGCAATGGTAAAAACCATGAGGGACGTGGGACGTCAAGCCCATGAAAGACATGAAAGACCCTCGCTTTGGTTTGGAAAGACGAACAGGCACACCTACATAACACCAACTCAAACGCCCACAACAGCAACTTACCAAAAAGAAAAAACGGTTGGGGTGAAAGAAATTAACAACACGGAGTCGCGGGGCGAAAAGTGGGAGAAGAAAAAGCTCGACGAAATGAGGGACTATGTCAAAGATATGAGCAAAAAACTTAAGGCGGCGAAACCGAGGACGACGACAAATTAATAAAAAAAAAGGAAACACGAAACCAAAGTTAGAAATGGAATAGAGATGGGAAATGACGAAGAGCTATTGTGAGGGGAGCAAATAGGGGGGAAATTTTATTCTTTTATATTGTTTGATAATAAATGCGACAATGTGGATGTGAGAGAATAAGAGGAATGCTAAAAAATTTACAAAATAAAGCATTTAATTATAATTTTGATTAATCAAATTTTACACGTCAAAATAAAACACACATATGCATAAACGAATACTCCCTAAGAGTTTCCTTTTTTTTATACATTCGTTTAGGGGGTTACAGGTAGCCCACACAAATCCACTGAATTTTTTTTTTGAAAATTAAAAAAAAAGAATTATTGAAAACTCTATTCTTAAACTTTACTCTACAAGAATTTTATTAAACGAATGAATTTTTTCAAAAGGTTGAAACATTCTTTCGTTTAGGGGGGCATTGAGACGATCCAGAATTTAATTACATTCATATTCATTAAATTCGCTCAGGAGCGGGTGAAAGCGAAAATAAATAAGCTCCTGCATGACTTGCAAATTCCTAAGCAGAAGGGTTATATAGATCGTATGTGCCGCTACGTGAAACAGAGGTGGTTGCGTGCGCAACCACTCGTAAGTGGGGATCGACAAGCTGACGACAACGAGGCCTGTGTGATTACCAAAGAACGGGTCAGTGTCTCCAGAACGTGCGACTCATTCAAACGTAGTGTATTGGTGAGTCGGCTCTGCTAAATGCTGCGAAGCCCAGCCTCGTGTAAAGCCGAAAATGCACGAGCAGGAATCCGAGCCCTCCCAACCTCACGATAGACAATCTAGCTGCTCCTCGAATTTATTCAGGTTTTGAAATCCCGAGTTACCTTAGAACCACTAGGCTTATTGCGAAGAGGCATATATAATTGACTTTATGTAAATAGATATAGGAGACAAGATTTCTGGGTCTAAAATGTTTCAAATTTAGTGCTGCATGCCTTAGTCATATTTTTAGTAAACAATGACTTTTTAACAAATAAAAAACAAATTTTCGACAAAATAGTTAAATTTTCTACCCAATAAATTTATAACGAAAAACAAAATTTTTCAAGAAAAAAATTATCAACAAAATTGTTCAATTTTCATCTATAGAAACGAATTTTAAACTAAAAAAATAAGTATTCGATTAAAAATTGAGTAATCAAATTTTCAGATAAGAAAAGGAATTTTCAACAAAAGAAATTAATTTTCAACTAAAATTATGTTTCAACGAAAAATTGAATAGATAAATTTTCAGTTGAAAAATAATTATCAACCCCAAAAAATCAAAGTTTCAACAAAATATTTAAATTCATAAGAAAAAAATTTAATTTGCAAAAAAATATTTTAATTTTCAAACCAATAACTTTCTACCGAAAACAGAATTTCAAAATTTTCAAAATCAATTTTAAAACAGCAAAAATTTTTGTTAACAAAATATAAAAATTGTCAACGAAAATCGGTTAAATTATCAGTTTAAAAAATCAATTCACAACCAACAATTTTTCGCAAATGAATTCTTGATTAAAATGGATGAATTTTAAACAAGAAAAATAATTTTCTACCAAAAAAGAAGAATTTTTGACTGAGAAAGGTCAATTTCCTACAAAAAAAAATTTAACCAAAAATGATACAATTAAATTTTTAGTATAAGAAAATGTTTTCTCAACAAATAAAGAATCGAATTTCCAACAAAACAGTTAAATTATCAACCAAAATAGTTATTTTAAAAAATTTTAATTTTAAAATAGTTTCATTTTCGATGGAAGAAATGAATTTTCAACTGCAAATTGTTTTTAAAAAAATATACAATCGAATTTAGAACAGAATAGTTCAATTTTTAAACATATAGTTAGATTTTAATTTAAAAAATTATTTTTCAATCAAAAATGGAATGGAATGAATTCTGAGAAAAAACTAAAATCGTTTGACAATCTCCAATAATTTTTATTTGCAAAAATGTACATAAAAAAAACAAAAAGATTTTGAAACACATCAAAATATTTCGTAAAATTTAAGAGTGTAGAAGATTTTAAAACAAAATGCCTCAATTTGATGAAATTAAAAAGTTTTAAAAAACGTAAATACATTCAAGAAATATTTAGAAGAGTGGAAGAAATTCAAATCTAATTTTAAACTTAAATTTTTAAGAAATGTAGATTTTCAAAGATTTCGAAAAAATAAACTTTACAAGCTTTAAGAGAATTCAGAAAGATTTCAAGGAGATAAAATTATTTTTCTTAAAATTCCTTGTGAAAAATTTAAAAGATTATGAGTCAATTTTTTCACATCTTGAATTAAGGATTTTTAAAGGCAATGTTTTTTTAATTTTGAAAAGTAAAAAAAATCAGGAAAAATTTGAATAATTTTGAAAGATTAGGAGACCAGACTGGTTAAGAAAAAAGGAATTATTTTCCTAAGTAACGTGTGAAAATTTTGCATAATTTTTTATTTTGTAAAATATGCTTTGAAAGAAAATTAAAGATGATTTTTAAACACATCAAACAAATTCCTAAAATTTCGAAAAAGAGTGTAAAAGGTTTTAAAATCAACATTTTTTCATTCGATAACATTACAAATTTTTTAAAAGTGCAAATAATCGAATAAATTCAATAAATATTGAGTAGAATTGATGAGATTAAAAAAGAATTTAAAGTTCAGAGGAGTTTTAGAAACGTAGGATAAACTGATTTTAAAAAACTGAAAAACCTAAAAATTCCTGTAGAAGAATAAGAAAAATGCGCCTGGAAATTGTGTACAATTATCAGTCTTTACAATTAAAGTTCGAATGATTTTTTAAAAATTATTTTCAGCACATGTCTTCTCAAGCAGATTCCCCGATTATATAATATAATAGATACGTACAATACGTATAATAGATACGTATGTAAAATGAAAAAATAATAATAAAAGTGGATAAGCGAATAATTTTTTTGGAATGAATTCTAACAGAAAATTGAAAAAAGATTACAAAACATTTTTTATTATTTCCTAAAATGTCTAAAAAGTACGTAAAATATTTTGAAGCAAAATGTCGTAATTTTTCCATATTACTTAACTTTAGAAAAATTAAGGAACATAATTCATTCAAATTCAAGTAAGTCTTAGAGATATTCAAAAATTTTGAAATGATTCGAAAATAATGAAAACTTCCAAAGATTTTTAAAGGAATAATTAACATGTATGTATGTATGTATTTAATCTCTCCCTTTTACGAGTTTGAGGGCCTCCGCTCCCTGTACATATATTTACAATTCCATCCTTAGTCTAACTTAACTACTAGTTATATTCTACTCTTTCGCATTACGTAGGATAAACAATAGTAACAGTAGTGATATTAATTCCTAAAATGAGCGAGCTTCCAGGGCTTCCATTTCCTCTTGCCATAAAAAAATGCAGTTTCCACGATATTGAAAACAATTTTCGTTTTTTACTGTCCCGTTTCAGGATCACCCGTTTGGCTCTGCCCTACTCCCTTGCTTTCCCTTACTTCATCCAATTTCTTCATCCACATCACTCCCTGTCCACAACCATCCAAGATCCATCTTACACACTCATCCACACTCAACTGTCCCTCTTCCTCTCCTGTACATCTCTCTAATACATGTGTCCATGACTCCATTTCCTATCCACATACTCTGCATAAATTCTCCTCTTAATTCATCCAATATCTGCATGCTCTCACTCCTTCTCCCATTCTGAACCGTACAACCCTACTCCATTTTTCTTCCTTTTTTATTTTTTGCAGATATTCTGGTTCCGTCAACCCTTTGACCATCATATACCATCTATTGTACCTCGAATCTATAATCTTTGTCCATCTCTCTTCTCCTTGTTTAACCAATAGCTCTAACTCTATGTCCTGCCACTCCATAACCCCTTCTCGAATATTACACACCCTTCTCATTTTTCTCCTTTCTACTTCCCATTTTGAATTTCCCACATTACCTCTCGCTTCATTGTTCCGAATTTCGCCGAAACATGCTTGTGCAATTTCACTTCCCTCTCCCCTTTTTAGCTTCTCTTCAAACCTCCATGCTCTCCTAATTTGTCTAGTAACCATATTTTTCTCCTCCTAACTCTTCTTTTAACATATATCCTGGGCAACTCCAGCTAACCACCATTACCCACCTCAGGAATCGCTGATGCATACTCTCTACTTTCCTATGTTCCTTCCATCCCCAGATCTCCACACCATAACACAACACCGCCCACACCAACGCATCAAACAACCAGACCCTCATTCTCCAATCGTTCTTGAACCTTCTCTTTCCTATACCCCATACTTGGCCCATTACTTTACTCGCTATTCAATTCTTTTGCCCACCTGCAGCTTGTTTCCCCCTTCTGCCTCAAACAAAAAACCTAGGTAACAGAACTCCTCCACAATTTCCACTTTTTGTCCGTTCATCTACCAAAAGTAATTTATTTTGCTCTTCCTATTTCTGAAACACATCACCTTTGTCTTATCTACGTTCACCGTCAGCTCTTTTGTTCACACATACTCTTCGAAGATTCTTAACATTAGGTTCATCCCCTTCTCATCATCTGCTAATAGAACTGCATCGTCCGCGTATGCTAGCGAGTATAGTTTGCTATTACCCAAAACCGTTCCTCCTTTCCCTTTCTCCTTTAGCTTCTCCTCAAAGTTTGCCAAAAGGATACTAAATAGTAACGGACTCAAAGGGCACCCTTGCCTTAGACCTCGGCTTGTCCAGAAAACCTGCCCTTTTTTCTTTCCTATTTTCACCCTAATCCTGGTTTCAGTAAAAATTTCCTTTATCCTCTCCACTAACTTTTCCTCTACACCCCTCTCTTTCATTGCCTGCCATAGTACTTTTCTATTCACTGAGTCAAATGCTGCTTTGAACTCTACGAACAAAGTGACTAGTCTCTCTTTCTGTCCCCCCAAATTTCTGTTAACTAAATAGTTAAGTACGTAGATGTTGTCTATAGTTCCCATTCCTTTTCTAAATCCCGTCTGATTATGTGGGATACTTTCTTTTTGTTCTACCTGACTCTCCAACTTATTTCTGAAGATTTCTGCATATATTTTATAGCCGACTGACACAAGCGGTACCACCAGTCCCGTCGTCCACTCTTCCGGCCAACCTTCCCCTTTCCATACCTTTTTGCAGATCTTCCACATCCCATCCCTAATCCCTTCTCCTCCAAACTTCATCGCTTCGTTCTCCATCCCATCTTCTCCCGTCGCCTGGTTTCTTTTTAACCTATTTATTGCTTCATCCACTTCTTTTCTTGTTATCTCGTTCCCTTCCTCCATTTCTCCTTGGACTATCCTACACTTTTCCCGTTTGATCTTATTTTGCTCTCCCCCTAATAGACCCTTAAAATAATCCGTCCATTCCTCCATTTCTATTTCTTCGTTAACGCCCTTCCTTTCCCCTCTATCCCTATTTATCACATCTCACACCCTACCTTCTTTGATCGCTTTTTCTACCTCTGCTTTATATTCTTCCTTTCCTCTCTGTCTTTTTATTTCCAGCATCTTCTTATGTTCTTTTTTCCTCCTGTTATACTCCTCCTTCTCCATTTCCCCTCTTGTCCATTTGCTCACACACTCTTTTATTCTCTCTGTACTCTCCGAGCATTCCTCGTCCCATCAGCCTCTCTTTCGCCCTACTCTTTCTTCATTAGTACCCAGCTCATCCTTTACCTTTTCAATGGACCCCTTCAACCTTTCAACTAACGAGTCTATTCCCTCCTCTTTTTCATACCTAACCTTCTCCTTTTCCATCTTTTGTTTAAACTCGTTTAATTTATCTACCACCCAGATTCCTATTTTCGTGTTTCCTTCACACCCTTTTTCCTTTCTCCCTCTGCCGCGTTTACTGACGCCTCTTCTTAGTGTAACTATGACCGGGAAGTGCTCGGACCCTATCTCGTTCCCTACCTTCATACTCCCTATCATATGCCGCATTCTTTCTTCAGCCAAGATGTAGTCTATTACTGTTGCTCCTTTTCCTATGAATGTGATCTCCCCTTCCTCTTCTCCTTTCATATTGCCATTGCATATAAACCATCCTGTTTCTCCTATCATGTCTAGTAACTTTCTCCCCTCCCTGTCCGTCTCTCTATGTTTGGAGTACCTTACAAATGCCTCCTTTTCTTCATCCCATAACCCTCCCCCTTGTTCGCCAGTCCATGCATTTAATTCCCCCCCTATTGAAACCAATTCTTCCTTCTTTTCCTCCATCCACCTCCTTATTACTCTCCAGCCTTCCTCTTCCCCTCTTCTTCTGTATACACACACTACTGCTGTTTCTACTTTCCCAATTATAATTTTTCTTATCATTGTTCCATCCTTTTCCTCCGTGTTCCCATCTTTTCTCCCTTTTACTGCTAATCCTTTTTTCACCCCTGACACCATGCCGCCCATCCCTCTCCCTTTAACGTGTTCCTTTCTTGCTTTTTGCATTGTCCACGCATAAGCTTTCGGTAACATCTTTTTTATTCTTTTCCAGTCCTTCTCATCTGCCCAAGTTTTACTCATCATAATCACATCCCACTTTCCTAACTCCTCCCAGAATCCTTTGTTCTTGTTCTTCAAACCTGACACATTCCAGAATTAAAAAAAAAACCAGGAAAATATTTGAATAATTTTTAAAGATTAGAAATTGAAAGGTCTGACAAGATTAGAAAAACAGAATTATTTTTCTAATAATCGTGTGAAAGTTTTTAAGAATATTTATTTTAAAAAAATGTACTTTAAACAAAATTCAAGCAGATTCTTAAACGCATCGAACGATTTCCTGAAATTTAAAAGAAGAGTGTACAAGATTTTAAAGCAAAATGCTTCAATTTGATAAGATTAAAAAGTTTAAAAAAAGTGAATAATCAAGTGAATTCAGGAAGTATCTAGTAGACTTGATAAGATTCAAAAAATTTAAACTTTAGAAGTGTTTTAGAAACGCAAGATAAACTTTAGGAACTTTAAAAGAATCTCGAAAGGTTTCAGGAGAATAAACATGGTTTCTTAAAATGCTTGGGAACATTTAGAAGATTATAAGGAAATTTTTTGCTACATTTTGAATGATTTTTTTAATTTTTGATAAAAACTCGAGAGAGTTACCAATATCTTGAAGAATTCAAAACGTTTTAAATTGATAAGAAATTTTCCTAATATTTTTTAAGATCCTATAAAATAAAAATAAAATGTCTTAAAAATTTCCTATGATCTTTTCTGACACATCTGATATATTCGAAAATCTTTTTTTTAATTTTCTTAAGAAGCTTATAATAATTATTTACATATAAATTTATAAACTGATAATACTTATTTTATTGTATATGAAATCTTTACAAAACCTCTAATGCCTTAAAATACTTATCTCAAAATTACAAAATTTAGCTTTTACAATTTCATTTTAATTGTAAAATACTTGTAATTGGAAATTGATTGTAAATAATTGTAAAATAAATGCAACAAAATTTATTTTATGGAGAAATATCTCATAATTATAAAAAGAGAACAAAAATTGTTAAGGTAAGTCTTTGTAGCATTCTAATAACTAATGAACATATTTTCAAATTATTTTTCCTTAATTCTGGCATATGATTTTTCACTAAATGTAAATCAGATTAAAATACACTTAAAAAAATAAAAATAAGAAAGTTCAGAAATTCATGCAGTTTTCTGTTCAGAAAATCCCACACATTGTTTAATGAAATTCCTATCCACACCACATTCACAGGAAAATTTTACAGCATTTTTGTCAAATGATCAGTCTTTTGAATGAGGTCAAGTTAATAACTTTTTGGCTTGTTCTCTTAAAATCCTTTAAAAAATATTAGAAAAATTCGAGTCTTTTTGAAAGATGATTAGGACATTTAGAAGTTTTGGAAGATATCAACGAATAATTGATAAATTTTTTCAAGTTTTTATATATTTCTAGTACGTTTAAAATAAAATAAATTTCAAAAAAAAATTTAACTTACTACATTTTTCTGAAAATTTAAAAAAAAGCATGCAAGATGTGAAAAAATTTACTCATAATCTTTTAAATTTTTCACAGGAATTTTAAGAAAAATAATTTTATCTCATTGAAATCTTCCTGAGTTCCCTTAAAGCTTCTAAAGTTTATTTTTTCTAAATTTTTGAAAATCTACATTTCTAAAAATTTTAAGTTTAAGATTAGATTTTAACCTCTTTCATTCTTCGAAATATTTCTTGACTTACTAGATTATTTACGTTTTTTAAATTTTTTTAATCTTATCAAATTGAAACATCTTGCTTTAAAATCTTCTACACTCTTCTTTTAAATTTTAGGAAATCGTTTGATGTGTTTCAAAATCTTTTTGTTTTTTTAAAGTACATTTTTGTAAATAAAAATTATTAAAAATTTTCAAACGATTATTAGAAAAATAATTCTTTTTTCTAATATTTTCAGACATTCTAATCTTCTAATTTTAAAGAGTTATTTAAATTTGTCCTGATTTTTTTGCAAGTTTTAATTATTTGTTAATCGTTTCAAAATTTCTGAATATTTCGTAAACTTACTAAAATTTGAAAGCAAATTTTACAAACCAACATAAACATAATAGAAAATGGTGCGACAAAATTGCGCAAGAAGGCTTAATAAGAATTAAATTCCTTATTTTTTCTAAAATTATATAATATGGAAAATCTACGAAATAATTTTTAAAAATTGTGATATTTTTTTTATTTTCTCTCAGAATTCCTTCCATTCCATTTCTGGTTGAAAAACAATTTTTTAAATGAAAATCTAACTGTATGTTTAAAAAATGAACTATTTTGTTATAAATTCGATTGCGTATTTGTTTAAAAACAATTTTCAGTTGAAAATTCATTTCATCCATCGAAAATGAAACTATTTTAAAATTAAAATTTTTTAAAATAACTATTTTGGTTGATAATTTAACTGTTTTGTTGGAAATTTGATTCTTTTTTTGTTGAGAAAACATTTTCTTATACTAAAAATTTAATTTGATCATTTTTGGTTGAATTTTTGTGTGTAGGAAATTGACCTTTCTCAGTCAAAAATTCTTCCTTTTTGGTAGAAAATTATTTTTCTTGTTAAGAATTCATCCATTTTAATCAAGAATTCATTTCTTTGAATGGAAATGCATTTTTTGTTGGAACTTCTTTCTTTTTTGTATGAAATGGTTAAAAGTTCATCTATTTTTTGGAAATTGCACTATTTTTTGAAAAATTGCTGGATTTAAATTGATTTTTTAAACTGATAATTTAACCGATTTTCGTTGACAATTTTTGTATATTGTTAACAAAAATTGTTGCTGTTTTAAAATTGATTTTGAAAATTTTGAAATTCTGTTTTCGGTAGAAAGTTATTTGTTTGAAAATTAAAATATTTTTTTTGCAAATTTAATTTTTTTCTTAGGAATTTAAATATTTTGTTGAAACTTTGATTTTTTGTGGTTGATAATTATTTTTCAACTGAAAATTTATCTATTCAATTTTTCGTTGAAACATTATAATTTTAGTTGAAAATTAATTTCTTTTGTTGAAAATTCCATTTCTTGTCTGAAAATTTGATTAGTCCATTTTTGATCGAATACTTATTTTTTTAGTTTAAAATTCGTTTCTATAGATGAAAATTGAACAATTTCGTTGACCATTTTTTTCTTGAAAAAATTTATTTTTAGTTATAAATTTACCTTCTTTGTTGGCGAATTATTCTTCTTTAAAAATTAATTTGTTTTAGATAAAAATTAATTTCTTTTGTTGATAAAACCGCATTTATTTGGTTTTAAAAATTAATTTTTTCAACTGCAAACTTCAGTATAAACTACAATGTTTAAGTTGAAAAATTTATTTTTTAAAGTAATTTCTTGGGTTGAAAATTTAACTATTTTGTAAAAAATTTGTTTTTTATTTGTTAAAAATCCATTGTTTACTAAAAATATGACTAAGGCATTCAGCACTAAATTTGAAACATTTTAGCCCCAGAAGTCTTGTCTCCTATATCTATTAACACAAAGTCAATTATATTTGCCTCTTCGCAATAAGCCTAATGGTTCTAAGGTAACTCGGGATTTCAAAACCTGAATAAATTCGAGGAGCAGCTAGATTGTCTATCGTGAGGTCGGGAGGGCTCGGATTCCTGCTCGTGCATTTTCGGATTTACACGAGGCTGGGCTTCGCAGCATTTAACAGAGCCGACTCACCGATACACTACGTTTGAATGAGTCGCTCCCAGATGGGAGAGTGGTGGGGGCCGAAAAATCCCCCGTTCTGGAGACACTGGCTCTGCTAAATGCTGCGAAGCCCAGCCTTTGTAAAGCCGAAAATGCACGAGCTGGAACCCGAGCTCTCCCGACCTCATGAATGACGATCTAGCTGCTCCTCAAATTTATTCAGGTTTTGAAATCCCGAGTTACATTAGAACCATTAGGCTTATTGCGAAGAAGCAAATATAATTGACTTGATGTAAATAGATATAGGAGACAAGACTTCTGGGTCTAATATGTTTCAAATTTAGCGCTGCATGCCTTAGTCTTATTTTAAGTAAACAATGGATTTTTAACAAATAAAAACCAAAATTTTCGACAAAATAGTTTAATTTTTCAACCTAAGAAATTACTTTTAAAAATACATTTTTTAACTTAAACATTGTAGTTTATAATGAAGTTTGCAGTAAAAAAAATTAATTTTTATACCCAAATAAATGCGAATTTTCAACAAAAGAAATTAATTTTTATCTAAAACAAATGAATTTTTAAAGAAGAATTATTCGCCAACAAAGGAGATAAATTGATAAAAAGAAAATTTTTCAAGAAAAAAAGTGTCAAAAAAATTGTTCAATTTTCATCTATAGAAACGAATTTTAAAATAAAAAAAAAACAAGTATTCGATCAAAAATGGACTAGTTAAATTTTCAGACAAAAGATGGAATTTTCAACGAAAGAAATTATATTTCAACAAAAATTATAATTTTTCAACGAAAAATTGAATAGAAACATTTTCAGTTGGAAAATAATTATCACCCCCAAAAAATCAAAGTTTCAACAAAGTATTTAAATTTCCAAGCAAAAAATTAAATTTGCAAACAAATAGTTTCATTTTCAAATCAATAACTTTCTATCGAAAACAGAAATTCCAAAGTTTCAAAATCGATTTTAAAAGAACAAAACTTTTTGTTAACAAAATCGGTCAATTTTCAACGAAAAACGGTTGCATTATCAGTATAAAAAATCAATTTACAACCAACAATTTTTCAGCAAAATAGTTTAATTTCCAAAAAAAATAGATGAACTTTTAGCCATTGTATACCAAAATAAAAGAATTTCACGAAAAAATGCATTTTCATCCAAAGAAATGCATTCTTGATTAAAATAGATTAAAGTAGATACAGCAGAATAGTTCAATTTTTAAACATATAGTTAGATTTTCATTTCAAAAATTATTTTTCAACCAAAAATGGAATGGAATTTTATAATTTTAGAAAAAACAAGGAATTTAATTCTTATTAAGCCTTCTTGCGCAATTTTGTTGCACCATTTTTCGTTATGTCTATGTTAGTTTGTAAAATTTGCTTTCAAATTTTAGTAAGTTTACGAGGTATTCAGAAATTTTGAAACGATTAAAAAATAAAATAATTAAAATTTGCAAAAAAATCAGGAAAAAATTTAAATAATTCTTAAGAATTAGAAGATTAGAAGGTCTGAAAATATTACAAAAAAATAATTATTTTGCTAATAATCGTTTAAAAATTTTTAATAATTTTTATTTACAAAAATGTATTTTAAAAACAATTCAAAAAGATTTTGAAACACATCAAACGATTTTCTAAAATTTAAAAGAAGAGTGTAGAACATTTTAAAGTAAAATGTTTCAATTTCGTAAGGTTTAAAAGTTTTAAAAATGTAAATAATCCAGTAAATTCAAGAAATATTTAGAAGAATGGTAGAAATTCAAATAAAGGAGATTAAATTATTTTTCTTAAATTTCCTGCGAAAAATTTAGAAGATTATATAAGTCAAGTTTTTTACATATTGAATTCTTTTTTAAAATTTTAAGAAAAATGAAGTGAGTTAAAAATATTTTTTTGGAATTTATTTAGTTTTAACCGTATTAGAAATATTTAAAAACTTGAAAAAATTTCTCAAAATTTCTCAAATATTCATTGATATCTTCCAAACTTTTGAATGTCCTAAGCATTTTTTAAAAAGACTCGAATTTTTCTAATATTTTTTTAATTCCAATAAAATAAAAAAATTTAAAGTCCTCTAGGTTCTTTTTTGATACATCTCTTTTCATGCTATTTTAGGCTATAGTCACAATTTTGAGGATTTAAAGAGAAAAAGCCAAAAAGTTATTAACTTGACCTCATTCGAAAGACAAAATTCATTTGACAAAAATGTTGTAAAATGTTCCTTTGAATGTGGTGGTGAAAGGAATTTTATGAGAAAATGTGTGGAATTTTCTGAACAGAAAACTGCATGAATTTCTGAACTTTCTTATTTTTATTTTTCAAGTGTATTTTAATCTGCTTTACGTTTAGTGAAAAATCATATGCTGAAAAACGATAAGAGAAATATCTATTTCTTCAATTTCAACTATAATTTGAAAGGCGATTCTTCATAGTATTTCACTAACTAATGGATATATTTTTATAATTTTATTCCGAAAATCTATTCCCTAAGGACAAACACGGTACACAAATATCGTAAAATTTAAGAAACACCAACTATTTACAGGAATTTTTAAAACAAAAATCAATGTGTATCATATTCAAATAAATTTTAGCAATATTTATAAAAGTATTATTAGTTTTAATTTAAAAAATTAATGTCTGGAGAGTACAGTTTTATTTTGGAAATTTCGAGACGGTTTTTCGTACCATTTACGACCCTCGGCCAGAATCAATGAAAAATAATCTAACAATATGTTCATTAATTATTAAAATGATACAAAGTCTTACCTTTACAAATTTTTTCTTTTTTTACAATCATGAGATATTTCTTCATAAAATAAATTTTGTTGGATTTAAATTATAATTATTTACGATCAATTTCATTGACAATTTTTTTACAATTACAATAAAATTGTAAAAGCTAAATTTTGCAATGTTGAGATAGGTATTTTAAGGCATTAGAGGTTTTGTAAAGATTTCATATACAATAAAATAAGTATTATCAGTTTGTTTATAAATTTAGATGTAAATAATTATTATAAGATTTTTAAGAAAATTAAAAGAAAAATATTTTCGAATATATCAGATGTGTCAGAAAAGATTCTAGGAGATTTTTAAGACATTTTATTTTAATTTTAAAAGATTTTGAAAAATATTAGGAAAATTTCTTATCAATTTAAAACGTTTTGAATTCTTCAAGATATTGGTAACTCTCTCGAGTTTTTATCAAAAATTAAAAAAATCATTCAAAATGTAGCAAAAAATTTCCTTATAATCTTCTAAAATGTCCGAAGCATTTTATGAAACTATGTTTATTCTCCTGGAACCTTTCGAGATTCTTTTAAAGTTCCTAAAGTTAATCTTGCGTTTCTAAAACACTTCTAAAGTTTAAATTTTTTTGAATCTCATCAAGTCTACTAAATACTTCCTGAATTCACTTGATTATTTAATTTTTGTAAACTTTTTAATTCAAATTTTTCCTGATTTTTTTTTAATTCTGCAAAATTAAAAAAAAAACCTTTAAAGTTTTTCAGATGCTTTGAGAATATTTGAAATCTTTTGCAATGTTTTGAAATGTTTAAAAATGATGTTTGCAAATTGATTGTTCGGAATAAAAAATTATGTTAATTATTCGTTTGAAAATGTTTACAAGTTTTAATTATTTTCGAATCGTTTCTAAATTTTTGAATATCTCTTAAACTTACTCAAATTTCAAAGAATTATATTTCTTAATTTTTCTAAAGTTAAGTAACATGGAAAAATTACACCATTTTGCTTCAAAATATTTTACGTACTTTTCAGACATTCTAGGAAACAATATAAAATGTTTTGTAATCTTTTTTCAATTTTCTGTTAGAATTCATTCCAAAACAATTATTTACATTTTTTCCAAGGACTTTCTTTCACCATCTGAAAGTCCTTCGTTTATCGACTTTTATTATTATTTTTTCATTTTACATACATATTTATTATATCTTATCAAAATTTAATATAAAAGTCTTAAATGTTAAGTGTATTTAAATACTACAATTGTTAATGTTTCCAAATTTTTAGAAATAATTCAACAAATTTTATGTGTAATTAAAATAAACTTTTTTTAAATCTCATTCAACTTATTCCAAGTCATCTTTTTTGAATTTTAAAAATGTATGTAATTACTTATTCTAATTGGAAATAATTGAACCTCTTGCGATGAAAAATGGGCATTTTACTTGAAAAAAAATGTGCTGAAATTAATTTTTTTTTAAATCATTCGAATTTCAATTTTTAAGACTGATAATTGTACACAATTTCCAGGCGCATCTTTCTTATTCTTCTACAAGATTTTTTATGTTCTTCAGTTTTTTAAATCAGATTATCCTACGTTTCTAAAACTCCTCTGAAGTTTAAATTCTTTTTCAATCTTATCAATTATACTCAATATTTATTGAATTTATTCGACTATTTACGTTTTTTTAAATTTGTAATATTATCGAATTAAAAATTTAGATTTTAAAACCTTTTACACTCTTTTTCAAAATTTTAGGAAATTGATGTGTTTAAAAATCTTCTTTAATTTTATTTTAAAGCACATTTTTCAAAGTAAAAAATTATTTTAATTATTTCTAGGAACCGGGGTGCGGGGTTTGACGCGTAAGACTACGGCGAACCGTTATAGGAAAATCAGTATGTAGGAAGAAATATTATGAGAATATTAAAAGAATGAATTAAAAAAGAACTTGCAATGGATATATAAGAACATCGATGAGGAAATAAATTAAATTCAGACCAGAATGTAAGTTTGAAAATATTACTGATTGAGAATGATTAAAAGTATATACAATTTTTGATATTTATGATAATGAATTTCATGCTAAACATCTCCGTTTATCAGTGAATGAATCATTCTCAGGTGGACAATTCTTTCAGAAATATATATGTAAAATGGACAGAGGTTTTGTAATAGAATTACGCGGGTTCGTAAATTTTACAGTATGCAATATTATAGGGGTTTGCCAACATTAATTGTAATTTTGAACGTCTGCTAAGAATAAGCGAGATTTTTAATGTGATGCAATGTGATTTCACATTATATCTAAAAGTGGAAAGGCAAGAAGGAGTAACTGAAAAAATGCAAACTGTGTCTGAAAGCAGTAAAAATTTGCGTCAAATTCATATTCATATTCATAAAAATAAATGTACGTACCATCCGAGAGATACGCAGAGTTACTGAATATAGAGAGAAAGAGTTTAATAAAAAAGTCATTCAGTTCGGAGAAAACTGAGTTTTACTTTTGAGGTTAGATTTTTATGGTTTCTAGTAATCGTCTTAAGTTAAAAAAAAAATTATCACTTTTTAGATGGTGAGTCCACCCGAGATATTTTGGTCAATGTCATAAGTAATAGCTCGACCATAAAAGTCTTTATTTTCAATGGAGATAAAAATATAATTTAAAAATACGATTTTGAAGCAATCCTGTTACCTTGACGTGTATTAGAATTGTTTAGTATTTTGTAACAAAAAAAATCCACTTAAAAAAAATTGTCAATTGCCACCTTCTCCCTTTCCACCCTTAATATATTAATTATATTACGAGCCTAACACGAACTGTAATAAACAATAAAGAACAAGAATATTGATAATTATAATTAAATATTGAATATATTAAATATCCTTCGATCACATCGTCCCGATCCAAATTAAGGACGTGTCTTTGAATAAATAAAACATAATAATTATCATTTTTTACGTCACGGGCACTGCAGGTGGGCCGTTTAAATTGAAGACAAAAATTCCCGGTCATTTCCCGGCTCACAAAAATTTTTCACGGCCAATGAAATTTTAAAAAATCAAACTATATTCTAAACATTTTTTCATATAAAGTAATAAACAATAAACAACAAATTGAAGCATTCAAAGTGGAAGCGTTGAATTCCAAACTTTGACAATTGAAGTTTAAAAGTTTTCAATTCAAAATAGTGTATTTAAATTCTGAATAACTTACACGTATAAACTGGAAGGTGCTAACACTTTTAAATTGAACAGTTTTAAGTGAAATGCAATTAAACTGCAAAATGTAGAACTTTTATACATTATAGAGTTCAAAGATTGAGATTAGTTCAAAAAATATAAATCCACGTTAACATTTTCAATAGTAAAAATCAAAGAATCAAGCAATGATATGTTATATTAAGCAATTTTAATCTAGATACATTTGAAATTGAAAAATAATTTTTTAACTTAATATTTCTTAAATTAGAAGTTAAATTATTTTTATTTTAAATAGTCTAGGCATCCTTCAAAAGCTTTAAAATTTTACTTTGGAATCCAGAAAAATCTAAAGTACTTTTAAATTTTTCAAAATTCAAAATCATTTTTGAATTCTTTGTCAGAACTTTTAAATATATTTTAAAATGAATTGAATTTCTTCTATAACTTTTCAAAAATCCTGCAAATGAAAAAATAAATTAAATTTGAATTTATAAATAACAATACAAGACTTATTATTTATACAAATATTAGAGTAATATTAAGAGATATTTAGAAGTTTTAAAAAGATTCGAATTAAATTTAGAACTTGAAATAATTTGAAATACTTACAGCCGAATTTAAAATAAAACTGAGATTTTTGCAGATTTTGAACTAAAAATTTAGAATTTTTTTAAGAATTGTGAAAGACTCCAAAAGAATAAAAATTTTCTTAAGGTTCTTAGGAAAATTGAAAATGAGTTCTCACTTTGAAAATTATTATAACAGAAAGTTTAAGAAGATTTTAAGAGATTTAAAACATAATCAAAGAAGAACATGGAAGATTTTAAGGATTTTATTTCATTTGCTGAATTTTCAAAAATTGTAGGAAAATTTCAATTACTCAATTTTTTGTACCAGGTGTATACATATGAAACCGGTATTTTTTCAAGAAAAAAACACATTTATTTCAAGAGAATGATAATAAATATTTTATTCAAAGTATGCGCCCTCGC
>NC_046658.1:10028702-10032696 GCF_010883055.1 Belonocnema kinseyi
ATATAAATGGATAAAATAGTACAAAACAATATAAACAATATGATAAATACGTTGATAAAATGATTGACTTTTCACTGATAAAATGATTTTACCTAAAACTGTATTGACATCAGCCGGAAATTCATTTTCAAGTGGATCCAAATTTTCTGCTTCGTCCAAATTCATCAATTGAACGGGTTGGATAGTATTAACTTCCGGATCACTTACATTTCCATCTATAATAGTGTCATTCGTATTGATTAAAAAGATAAAATTTAATTTATGATCACTTTATTTGAGGTTAGGTTTCAATTAGCCCCAGAGCTTAATTACTTACTTTCATTTTCCTCACGCACGTTTCGAGGTATACTGGTTAGTGTTCGGTGTCTCCGAACACGTGGCGTACTTGCCTTAGGCATTTTCAATCATTTAGAAAATATTATAAACGAATAATATTTCAATTTCACTGCACTATCAAAAAACAATAATCAGCACTAATTCTGTGAGCGCATAGGGATGGCGTTACGAAAGGAAATCGGTCTGGCCTGGTCTGGCCCAAATCTGAGCCACAGAATTCTACCGATCAGGCCCAGATCGGGAATCCCGGTCGGGGCCAGATCGGTATTAAGTATGAAATCGGTTGATTTCTGCACGGGATTGTGAATCATTAGAATAATTATATAATAAAAACTTAATATTCGAGTGGTAAATAAATATGCAGTACATCATTTACATTTATGGTAACTCCTGTAATTGTAACTGCGGTAGTAACTCCGAGGAGTCGATCCACAAACCAAGAGGGTGCTTTTAGCAGTCGGATTTTGACGGAGTCTCTTCTTCCATTACATGAGCAATCTCCCAACTCATCTCTGGTTTTACCAGGTTTTACCTAACTGTCATTGAGCCTTGAGAAACTTTAGCCTATTTATCATATTACAAATTTAAAAGGTACTTACCTATACGTTTCCTTCTCAAAATCTGTTCACACATTTTTGAAACAAGTACCGAAGATACTGTTTATATATTTATTTTGTGTATCTTTCGTATGATGATCAACAAAACAACACAACCTCTAACTCACGTCAATTTGACAAACTTTCTCACTCGCACACTTTTCCATGTATAGGAAGAGGACAACTGCGCACCTGCGCACTCAAATCTAAGATCTTCCTGTAATGTGCGTATCACTTACGCTAATGTTTCTATTGCCAGTTTGAGAGGGCTTCCCACTGGCAGTTGGGTCTCCTTATTATTCCTTCGTGGTTGTCATTCAACACGGCACTCACTCGCACATTTCTTGCGGGAGAAAAGAGAATAGCAAAACACAATGCGAATGTCCCCTTCCTTGGAGCATTGGGAAGGGCTGGTTCCACCAGCCTCGGTTAAAAATGTAATCCTCGGTTAAAGATAGTTACGCGTTCCACCACTTTTTAACACCCAATTAATTCGCATTAACCACCGTTAAATCTAACCGGTCAAAATTGTTCGGTGAGGGCTATATAATCACCCTTTAACCTAAAAAGTGCAATGTCGTTGTGAAATATGGAGTTTTTAGAAGAAGTTCTGTGTTCGTCTGATAACGAAGTGGAAGAAGACATTTTTTAATTTATCCGCAGAAGACTGCGAATTTTCAAAGAAAGAGTGAATTTTTTGATAATTTCGACGTCGTTGATCTGCAAACGAGATTTCGCTCAACAGAAGCTTGTATAAATGATCTGCTGAATCTAATTGAAGGAGCATTAGGAAGAAAATTAGGTGATCTCAATTTATTTTCTTTCATCTTACCGCAGATAACACAAATAATACAGAAATATAACAGGAACAAAAAAACACATACACATTCAATTTTTTTAGAGTTTAGTGTGGACATGAGCGTGGAGTGAACCTTATTTGGATTTGGCGCGCACGGCCATATTTCTTTGCTTTTCACTCGACCGACAAGTAGCCAATCACGCGAATGGTTGAAAGGAAAATAGGAGTTATTACGAAACGACTATTTGGTTAGTCAGTTAAGGGCATGTGATACTTAGAAAATTGTCAATTTTACCAGTTTTAGATTCCCCCGGCTTTTTTTCTAAAATAATAAATATTTTGTCTTAAAAATGTAGGAAATGATAGCGAACATGCAAACGAACGTCCCCACACACTTTTTTGTGGGTTAATTCAAAAAAGTTTTAATTTAGCAAAACGTGATTAATTTGCATAGCGCTTAGGAAATAGTATCGATTTTTTCAGTGTTAGATTCCCCGGTTTTTTTCCTAGGATAAGAAATATTTTGCCTTCAAAATCTGGGAAATGATAGCAAACATGTTAACGGACGTCCACGCACACTTTTTTGTGTTTTTTTATCAAAAAATTTTTGATATTGCTAACAACGTGCGTGTATATTTCGAAGTTATGTGTTACAGTTCACCCGAGCGTTACTTCCAAACTACACAATATTTTTGGCCGAAAACATTGGACGTACAAATAAACATAGGAACTAATCTCCCGGAACTAACCTTGTTTGCAGAGAATCAAAAAAGTTTATTTCATCAATAACTTTCAGATTATCGGAAAGGCAAAGATGAAAAACGACGTAACCTCAAAGTAATGCATATGCATAAAATTTTTATTTAGCACAATAAATTTTTTTCGTTATTATTCCTCAAAAAAGAGTCCGGGGTCATCCGTGATGGTATTTTATAGCATCTCCGAATTCAGTTTTTGAAAATGTTCATTTTTGTGGAAAAAAGCCGAGGAAACTGTAAGTATCACATGCCCTTAAACAATGATTTAACTGAGGTTAGTGGAACCAGCCCTAAGTCTGGCAAATAAATGTACAGTTACCGCAGTCAAAACTCGAGACGCTTTGTACAGCATGATCGGTCTCCTTATTATTACTCCGTGAACATGTAGGGGCTGACGTTAGAAATAGCACCTGCGCATTGCCAGGCACTTAACTGGATGCAAAAGTATTGCTAGGCGGCTTCGAAGTCGTCGGACATTCAGGTGAAATTTCTTGAAATTCATTCTACAGGAAAAAGTTTGAAAGAAAGGTTTACCAAGTTATTCGCATTTTCCCTTCTTTTTCCCATTTTTCTTTCCACGACCCAGCGTGGGTCATTGGCGTAGGCATTACAAATTCTTCGTGGTGCATTTTTAATGCAGTTCTATAGCATTAAAAATGCAATCGTAATGCCTACGCCAATGACCCACGCTGGGCCTGGGAAACTTGACATTCGTCACGGTAATAAAGATCGAACGTATCTCCGCGACAAAACATAAACATTAACAATAATAAATAATGGATATTTTAAAGTAAAGGGATTTGGTTGTTTAATTTTTATAATCATATTCACCTTTATTACAACTTTCTACGATAATCAGAAGCTGAGAACGTGACACTGATTATGATTATTTATAGCAGAATAAGTCATTGTTTTAACTAAAAGTGGCTGACGCCAATTCTTTGCACAAGACTGAATTTATTCGTGTACTAATTTTGAGCACAACTTCTTTTAAATTGCTAAAGATACAGCAGGTGATAGAAAAAATGGGAAAAAGAAGGGAAAATGCGAATAACTTGGTAAATATTAACACTTTGATCAAATACTTCTTATTCATCTTGGAGTATACCTGTAATAGAGTACATTTTATCTTTTAATAATTTTCGAAAAAATCACTTTTTGTCAATAAAAAGGGCTTTTTATTGTTATGGTATTTCTTTAATCGATATTTTCTCCAAATGCATCAATTTTATCAAAAAATGATATACCAATGAAAGTATGCATTTCTGGGAGTGGGCCAACTTTTATTACAAACTTTTTCCTGTAAAATCAATTTCAAAAAATTTCACCTGAATGTCCGGCGACTTCGAAGCCGCCTGGCAACACTTTTGCATCGAGGTAAGTGCCTGGCAATGCGCAGGTGCTACGAGGATGGATTGATAAGTTTCCGGCCTGACCAAGAGATGGCGCCACTAGGCCTACCTTGAGGTGGCGTTCTATAGTACCATCCTTAGATAGCTTGTAGC
>NC_046658.1:10032796-10046023 GCF_010883055.1 Belonocnema kinseyi
CAATACGCCAATTAGCACAAATGGTAAGTTCCAACAGTGCCTACAAGTGTGCCTACTGGCCGCTAGATGGCAATACCGGTTTCATATGTATACACCTGGTAAAAATAAAAATGGTTCAATTGTTATTAATGAGTCAAAATTTAAGAATTTCACTTATAAATTAAACAATTTTTAAATAGAAAATTCATAATGGTAAATCTAAAAGATTAGAAGTTCTTCGAAAATCTAAAGATTCAAAGTTTTCTATGTAAAACAATTCAGTTTCAAATTGTTTTTTTTTTTAATATTTGGTTTTAATTTACCCGTCTTAAATAAACAGTGAAATATTGCTAAATATTAAACACTTATTCTTTTTCTACATTAAGAAATTTCCAATTGGATGGGATAAGAATGAAATAATTTAGACACACAATATTTTTAATTTAATAAAAACCTTTAATTATGACTATATTATTATAGATTTATTTTTAAGTTGAAAATAGTAAAAGGCACGTTTACATTTTGTAATAGCTGAAAAAATTAATAAAAGTAATACATTAATAAATTTATTCATTAAATTTAATATAAAAAATCATATAAAGGAATACCTGAAACTCTGAATGAAAAATATATTATTGATGAATCATGCAAATTTTTATTTAAAAATAAAATTATCGGAATAAATGATATATTAATTTCAATTCTTAACCAGACTTTCAGATTGAAATAGTTACAATCTGGAAATTCTCAATTTTCGAACGGATCTAGAATTGTTTGGTGAAATCAATTATTGTTCAGATGTCTATACCTAGAGTACATATCCATTTTTAAAATTATTATTTATTTATTTATATCTTTAGTCGATAAATTAAACCCGTTTTTTATTTTAAAAATTCAACTTTAAATCCTTTTAATTTTTAATTGTTTAAATCCTCAAAACTGCACTTCAATTATTTTAGAAACTGTTCAAATCTAACTTGGGCAGATATTTCTTCTGAAAATTGATCAAATTCCCGATTCGCCAGTCTGGCGGCCACCCTATTTTTTAGAAAAAACTTAGATTTTAAAAAACTTTGCATTTTGAATTTGTTTTTAACCCTTAAAACAGCATTTTCAAATTATTTAAATAAAAATATATGCTGAAAAATTAAAAATCTAAAACGGAAAATTTTTTAAGTGAAAGACTTTCAAATTAAGCATTCTAAGCTAAATGATATAATAATTTATAAAAATCTCAATTTAGGAAATTATTTAAAAACATTTGAAATAAAAGTTAAATCAAAGTCCCGGTCTCATGAAATTCCCGTTTTTCCAGCTTTCCTGGTCCAGCGGCCAACCTTCACTGCATTATTTAATTTTCTTTATGCAGAACTTTCCCACTTGATTTCAATTTCATTTTATTTGACACAGATATGTCACTTTTTGTTAAACCATAAACACATAACCTAAAATTATAGTTAATCTGTATTTTCCTTTAGCGATCTTCAACATTAATATGATACATTTTATCAGGATTCAAATATTTCTACAGCTCAAAAGTACAAGAAATTTTTATGCTTACATTTTACATTTTTAAATGACTTACGTTTACCGTCTTACTTATCTAAGATGGAGAAATTAAGCGGTGGGTCCTTATTAGTTTGGTTTTTTTTTACTTGCGCGTGTCTAGACTTATTGGATCATGGTTCTTAACGCAAAGAATATATACGTTGGTCAGCTTTACACCAACGAGTGGAAGGCAGGGTTGGGGGACGTCATTTACTCCAGGTAATTTACTTGAATTTCTACAGTAATTTACGACCAAAGTTTCCTACATTATGTAAATTAATGTAAATTACGTCGATGTGGAACTTGCGAATATTTCGATGGCTGTGATTTGTCTAATGCGACAAGTATATGACCTCTCCATGTGGTTTGTCTTTTTATTCCCGCGATTCAGGTCAGACAACTCAGCGGCGCCACTACAGAAAAACAAAATGTCATATAATGCATATTTCTTGCTATTTTTTACAAAAAAAAAAAAATAATTTTTTTGCTCGATTAGTTTTTGAGGAAACAGGGCGGCGCTAGCTTGCCGGCAACTCAGCGGCGCCCTCTAAGAAAATCATTCAAAAATCAATAAATTAAACAAAATTACTAGGTTATATTTTTTTGCTATTTTTTTGCTTCACAATGAGCTATGGATCGCTTTTGTAAAGTCAACCCTTATTTTTAAAAAAACTACCCCCTGCAATGAAAAAAAGTATTAAAAATATGACTAGGCTGGATTTTTTTGCTATTTTTTTGCTTTACAATGAGCTATGAATGGCTTTTATAAAGTCAACCCTTATCCAAAAAAACTACCCCCTGTAATGAAAAAAGTGTTAAAAAACTGTATTAAAAATATGACTAGGTTATATTTTTTTGCTTCACAATGAGCTATGGGTCGCTTTTGCAAAGTCAACCCTTATTTAAAAAAACTACCCCCTGCAATGAAAAAAGTATTAAAAAAAGTATTTAAAAAATGATTAGGCTAGATTATTTTGCTATTTTTTGCTTTACAATGAGCTATGGATCGCTTTTGTAAAGTCAACCCTTATTTGAAAAAACTACCCCCTACAATGAAAAAAAGTATTTAAAAAATTACTAGGCTACATTTTTTGCTATTTTTTGCTTTGAAAAGAGCTATGAATCGCTTTTGTAAAGTCAACCCTTACATTAAAAAGCAACCCCCTGTGCTGCACAAGCGAATTTAAAAAAATGAAAAAATCAAGATGAAAAACACTTGTAAACCATAAACATGATATTTTTAAAGCATAACTAAGGAGCAAAGTTATTATTCGCCCTTAATCCTTACAAAAACAACTCCCGTATTTGCATTTGAATACAAACCTGAAGACTAAAGTCAAAAATTGTATAAATTAATTGTTTTGACTTTTGTCCTCCTGATTGTTGCGCTCTCTCATTATTATCCAATGTCACATCAATCGCTTTTGCAAAATTCATCTGTATATAAAAAAACAATATCCTGCAATAAAAACACGTATTTAAGCGCAATTATTTCTCACTCATAGTCGTTCAAAAAATAACTGCCGCAATTTACCAGTCTATGAGTGTATAGTCAAAAAATATAAATGACTTTTTCTAAGCATCTTTTAATGCCTTTAATTAAATACCAGCACGACAATTAGATCTATCAGATTTTGGGGCTTATTTTGGGCTCGATATTGCCAATTTTAAAGAGCTCAAAAATTAGAGACTCCATTGATACTGGAAAATTCCCAAAAAATCGGAAAGCGTATTTTCAAGAATCTTAAAAATCAAAGACTCCATTGACCCTGGAAAATTCTCAAAAAATTATTTTTTGATAAAGTTGTATCTACGTGGTAGAGAGGGGTTGTTTTTAGGTGTTAAGGGCTAAAGCCAAAAAATGGGAAAGGGTATTTTTGAGAATCCTAATAATCAAAGACTCCATTTACACTGGAAAATTTACAAAAAGATTATTTTTTGACAATTTTATATCTACGTGGTTGAAAGGGGGTGACTTTAGACTTTAAGGGTTGAAGCTAAAAAATCGAAAAGGGTATTTTTGAGAAGCTCAAAAATCAAAGACTCCATTTACACTGAAAAATTTGCATAAAGATTATTTTTTGACAATGTTATATCTACGTGGTAGAGAGGGGTTGTTTTTAGACGTTAAGAGTTGAAGCCAAAAAACCGGAAAGGGTATTTTTGAGAAGCCCCAAAATCAAAGACTCTATTTCCTCTGGAAAATTTTTAAAAAGTTAATTTTTTACAATTTCTTATCTACGTGGTAGAGAGGGGTTGCTTTTAGACGCTAATTGTTGAAGCCAAACAATCGGTAAGGGTATTTTTGAGAAGCCCAAATATCAAAGACTCCATTTACACTGGAAAATTTTCAAAAAGATTATTTTTTGACAATGTTATATCTACGTGGTAAAGAGGGGTTAATTTTAGACGTTAAGGTTTGAAACCAAAAAATCGGAAAGGGTATTTTTGAGAATTTCCCAGTGCCAATGGAGTCTCTGATTTTTAAGCTTCCCAAAGTACCCTCTCCGACTTTTTGGCTCCAAACTTAACGTCTAAAATCAACCCCTCTCTACTACGGACATATAACATTGTCAAAAATAATCTTTTCTAAAATTTTCCAGTGTAAGCGGAGTCTTTGGTTTTTGAGCTTTTCGAAAATACCCTTTTTGATTTTTTGGCTTCAACCCTTAACGTCTAATAGCAACCCTTCTCTACCACGTAGATATAGCATTGTCAAGAAAAAATCTTTTTGAAATTTTTTCAGTGTCAATTGAGTCTTTCATTTTTGGGATTCTTGAAAATACCCTTTCCGATGTTTTAGCTTCAACCCTTAACGTCTAAAGCCACCCCCTCTCTACCACGTAGATAGAACTTTGTCAAAAAAGAAATTTTTTGAGAATTTTCCAGTGTCAATGGAGTCTTTTATTTTTGGGTTTCTCAAAAATACCCTTTTCGATTTTTTAGCTCTAACCCTTAACGTCTAAAATCAACCCCTCTCCACTACGGAAATATAACTTTATCAAAAAATAATTTTTTGAAAATTTTTCAGTGTCAATGGAGTTTTTGATTTTGGGCTTCTTTAAAATACCCTTTTCGATTTTTTGGCTTCAACCCTTAACATCCAAAATCAACCCCTCCCTACCACGGAGATATAACTGTGTCAAAAAATAATCTTTTTGAAAATTTTCCAGTCTCAGTGGAGTCTTTTATTTGTGGGTTTCTCAGAAATAACTTTTCCGATTTTTTTGGCTTCATCCCTGAATGTCTAAAGTCTCCCCCTTTCCACCACGTTGATATAACTTTGTCAAAAAATAATCTTTTTGATAATTTTCCAGTGTCAATAGAGTCTTCTATTTTTGGGTTTCTCAAAAATACCTTTTCCATTTTTTTGACTCCAACCCTTAACGTCTAAAATCAACCCCACTTTACCTCATAGATATTAAATTGTAAAAAATCATTCTTTTTGGGAATTTTCCAGTATCAATGGAGTCTCTAATTTATTGAGCTCCTTAAAATTGCCAATATAGAGCCCAAAATAAGCCCAAAATCTGATAGATCTAATTGTCGTGCTTGTAATTAATTTAAGGTATTAAAAGAAGCTTAGAAAAGTCAATTATATTTTTTGACTATACACACATAGACTGGAAACTGATATACATTGTGGCGGTTATTTTTGAAACGAATATGAGTGAGAAATAATGACGCATTAAAAACGTGTTTTTATTGCAGGATATTGTTTTTTTATATAAGGGTGAATTTTGCAAAAGCGATTGATATGACATTGGAGAATAATGAGAGCACAACAATCAGGAGGACAAAAGTCCAAACAATTAATTTATACAATTTTTGACTTTAGTCTTCAGGTTTGTATTCGGATGAAAATACGGTGGTTGTTTTTGTAATGATTAGGGGCAAGCAATAACTTTCCTCCTTAGTTATGTTTTAAAAATATGGTGTTTATGGTTTACAAGTGTTTTTCACCTTGATTTTTTCATATTTTTCAATATGCTTGTGCAGCACAGGGGGTTGCTTTTTAAAATGAAGGTTGACTTTACAAAAGCGATTCATAGTTTATTGTAAGGGAAAAATATCAAAAAAATGTAGCCTAGTCATATTTTTAATACTGTTTTTTAATACTTCTTTCATTACAGGGGGTAGTTTTTTTTAATAAGGGTTGACTGTACAAAAGCCATTCATAGCTCATTTTAAAGTAAAAAACAGCCAAAAAATCTAGCCTAGTCATTTTCTTAATACTTTTTTTTCATTGCAGGGTGTAGTTTTCTAAAATAAGGGTTGACTTTACAAAAGCGATCCATAGCTCATTGTAAAGCAAAAAAATAGCAAAAAAATAGCAAAAAAATATAACCTAGTCATATTTTTAACACTGTTTTTTAAAACTTTTTTCATTACAGGGGGTAGTTTTTTAAAATACGGGTTGACTTTACAAATGCGATCCATAGCTCATTGTAAAGCAAAAAAATAGCAAAAAAATATAACCTAATAATTTTGTTTAATTTATTGATTTTTGAATGATTTTCGTAGAGGGCGCCGCTGAGTTGCCGGCAAGCTAGTGCCGCCCTGTTTTCTCGAAAACTAATGAAGCAAAAAAATGATTTTTTTGTGTGTAAAAAATAGCAAAAAAGTAGCCAAAGAATATGCATTATATGACATTTTGTTTTTCTTAGTGGCGCCGCTGAGTTGTCTGACCTCCACGACGATTCGCCCTCAAATATTTATTCTTTGCATTTTGAATGCTTCAATGAAACTTTATCAGAAACATCTATTCAGATCACAGTATTTATATGCGTGTTCATATTCTGAATTTTTTTCTTCAATAAGTATAGTTAAGGATTAAGTTTCTCAAAGCGCTGAGCACTCGTTTTTTGACTGACAGTTGTATATTTATATTTTCTGAACCACCTTAAAATAAACTTAAAAAATACGATCCTTTTTTTAGACATTTTTCGCTATCTCGCGTTGTTATGCTAATAACAAGATTTTGGTTTTCATATTATTTTTTATACATGTATGAAGCAAAATATCCTACAAGTCTTCTTTTAGATTTTTTACGTATCTCGCGTCTTTTAGCGTAATATTGGAATTTTCGATTATCTGCATATATTACTTACGATAAAACAAAATTCCGAGTCCTATTGAAAAGTGGTTTAAGGGCATGTGGCACAGCTAAATATATATATTACCGACCTCACTTTTTCAGTTCACTGAATGTTTTTTTTGAACCTAAGAACTTTTTTTGTTAATAAAATATCGAGCTGAAACTTTGGAAAATATATTAGAGTACAATAAGAGACTTGAGACTTTGTCGTATTTTGCGTCATTTGATTCAAAATTTGAATGTTGTGGTGTCGAGTTTCGGACAATTCTAATACTTTCTCCATCATAAATAATAAGAATTTAATAAATGAATACAAATTTGTATCACTTTTTTAGGCGAATAACTTTTTTCTATCAATTTGCTTTTGTACCTTTTGTTGTTTTTTCACAAATTTTTATTTTAAATACCATTTTTATGGTCAAAACCAAAACTACGTGTCCTGCCAAAAAGTAATTCATAACAAATTTGTAGCTTTTTTTCGGGTAAATAGTTTTTGTTAAATCATTTTTTTTTCGTAACTTGTATCATTTTTTCACAAAGTTTTTTTAAAATATTTTCAATGTTATTTCTCGTGAAGAAAAAAAAGTACGCCTCTTATCAAGAAGTGATTATTAACGAATTTGTAGACAATGGGATTTTTCACATCTCATTATTTTTTGTGCAATAAAAATTAAAATGTTCAATTTTATAAGGAAATCCAAAAAGTTTGTATGATCATCTTGTAGGGCTTTTAAAAACCAATGTTTTTCTTTACTTTTTTCATATCGTACATTGTTTAAATTATAATTTTGAATTTCGATTGATATTAAAAATTTTGAAAATGCTATAACTCAGAAAATTTGTTTGTATGAAAAAAATTCATCAAGATAAATTGTTTGGCCTTCTGAGTACTATTAATAGCCGTAAATAAAAATTTTAAGTATACAAAAATGGTCCCAAAAATTGTATTTTGATCCAACATGGCTGTTTAACGAACTCGTCCTTTCTTTTCGGACTTGGCGGACCTTTCCTTTTTATCATTTCCCAATCATAAATGATGAGAATGTTAAGTTCCCGTGTGTTGAGAATTAACTAGGGAAAGAATTTAATTCAGGGGGGGCTCTAAGATATACGATCGTGGGGGGGGGGGTGTTAAGTACGTGAGATTATCATGCTTGTAAGAATGTAGGCCCATACACAAAACATAGCCACCAGATATTTAGAGTTAGAGGATACTCAAGAGAGGGCGGGGGTGTCAGTAAAGATCGGAAACCAAGGAGCAACACTTTCATTTATTTCATAATGGGCCTTGGGCCCGAGTAAGAATGTCCCGAAGCGTCGAACGACGAGTTGAAGGATATCAATCGGTCGGGCGACACTCGGCGTTACTATGGCACTAGCGGGGTAGCCCCTCTCTTAGTACGAGAGCGGTGGAAACCTGTCAAGTGCAACGTTTATTTATTAGAGAGCGGAATTTGACATCAGGAATTTGGTTTAGAAGCGGAGATTTCGGCAGGAAGGATAGCTTGGAGCTGGCGGTGAGTGGGACGGTCGAGAAGGAGAGGGTGAGAAGGTTTCCGGAGAGGAACCGATAGGTATGAGGAGCAAATCGTCGTCGGTATCTGTGTTGCGTCTGGAGGATTCTCCCAAAGCTGGTAGTAGTTTGGCGGCAGCCAGCGGTGTTCTAGTATAAAACGGTGTTAGTCTTAGGGGCCCTGGGCGAACACCATTTTCCTGGGGTATGTGGTGCCTTGCCTGGGTGCCTTACCATACGCGGTACGTAAGGCCTACTCTGTCTCGATTTTCGTGGGTCGGAGGTGCCGGGAGGACAGCGTCGAATTTGTAACAATGAGAAAGAGCCACTGGGAAGTAATTCGGCGCGTCTCGGATTGTAGAAATTTGCTTCCCGGCGGGCATCAGCTTCCTGTCTCGCACGGCGATCGCGGGTGGCTTTGCCGGCTCGTTTCCGGCGGACGACGTCGTTGGGCATGAAGCAGGAATTTAAGAGAAAACTACAGTTGACGAATACGGTTATCACGTGAGAGGGGGAAATGAAAAGAAAGGAACGCGGCGAAACGAGCACCCGAGCAGGGTACAGGCCTCGTAACGGAAGGCGGACGCGATGAGACGAGAACCCAAGCAGGGTACAGGCCTTGAAACGGGACGCGACAAGACGAGCACCCAAGCAGGTTACGGGCCTTGGAACGAAACACGACGCGAGGAGACGAGCACCCAAGCAGGTTACAGGCTTCTGGACCGAACACGAAGAGTGGCACAAAAACAATAAAAGAAGGCACAAAAAATCAAACACCAACAAAAAAAAAGAGAAGAAAAAAAACATACACGAGGAAAGGAAGAATGTAAACAGAATTAAATCGAGTAAATGGAAACGAAACACTAAACACGGCTTGCACAAAGAAATCAGAAACTAAACGTGTAAGAAAGCTATTTATTTGCTGCTACAATAATACATTGACGTCGCGTCACGGTGCTCTGCGGAAAAGCTATCGCTCGAGTCCCTCTTGCCATCAACTTGGAGAGTGGTGGAGAGGCCCCAGAGTTCTGATTGGCTGTCACTGAAGAGGCCGAATTTTCCACGAGGAGTTGGATCGCTAAGACCGCCTCCGACCGAATTTCCAAGCATCAGACCAGAATTTTTTAAAGACTAAAATTCGAATTTGAAATTTAACTTATAAAATTATCACTCATTTATAATAAACAATTATTTAAATTTAATAATAATTATTATAATGCTTAAAATAATTATCAATGAAAATTGATTTTAAGTTAATAGAATTAAAATTAGTTTAAAGAAGGCAAAAGTTATTTGTCGAAATTACACTGATATTCATGATTGATCTTGCCTCTGGCAATAAAAATGATAATTAACACAATAATTATGATTGTTATTATTACAGCGATATTCTTTAAAGATTCTATAATTTTTCCATTTTATTATGTAATTTGTCAGTCCCTATCATTGTTTTTCTTATTATTATTACCTTTATTTTTATTATTATTAATAAGATAATTTACTATTATAAATGCAAGCAAAAAAAGGAAATTATAAAATAATATAAAAGTCTAATGTCATCTTATTAGGGAACATAGTTATTATGATTAATTTAAAAACTATATTTCAAAGAGTAAGCAATCCTCGGGTTATGTCATTAGATTTCATTAATTAAGACATACTTCTTCAGTATGAAGCCCAATCAGAAGTTTCTGATAATAAAGAGTTTCGATTTCAAAATAAAATTCGACAAACTTGATCAGGGTTTGAAGAACAAGATTCGAAACCGAAACTTGACAGATGTTTCTACGCGGCCTATTAGAGTGACAGAAAGGTCGAGGGAACGGTGACTGAAAAAGAGTTAGTGAGAAGGAAGACATTTGCACCAGCGCCTGCGAGAGAGAAGAGAGATGGGCTGCGTAGGTCCCTTGCAGAGGATCGTTGTATCTGCTTGGCCCCTTGGGAGTTTTCATCCGCCTAAAACTGGTTTGGTGAAAAGCGAAAGTGGCCTAACGGAAAAATGACTCATCGCGGGTAAACAAGCTCGTCTTGAAACACCATGAGAACGACAATTTGTAGCGCACGTCATCCTTCAAAATTTCTAAATGATATTTTAAGTGTGTTCTCAACGCTTACGAATTGTCGACCCTTGGTGGTTCTCAACCAGACCGGTGGTCTACAACAAGTATGAGAAAAATTAGAGGCCCTTTAATTTTTGTTATTAATTTCAGGTTTTAAATCATTTGAATTCTTCAAAGTAAAACGCTGTTACTTTTCTCTGTAATATTGATATTTTATCCAATATGAATAAAATTGAAAATAAAGTTTCTTAAGTATAGTCTTAATATACTTGTTCTCTGTCATTCTTTTAATTGTTGTAATTTCGTTTTCTGAGTCTTGTCGGTTTCTCGTTGTGTATTTGTATGCGGAACAAATTTTAAACTATACATTATAAGGATAATTTCATCAAATACAAAGATCGAAACTTTAAGGGGTCATCAGTCAACTTCGTTATCAATTGCATGTGTGGGGGGTCATGCTAAAAACTATGGTTCGAACAGTGGTTGTGGGTCAGTGGAAGAAAAGTTACGAACTTAGATAACATTTATTATATTTCCTTATTATTAACTTTTAAAGAATTGTTCTTTTTTTCTCTGTTTTTAAGAAACCCCCTTTTCTCGTTTTTTTCAGCTTGAATCCTTTTTGGTAGAAAGTCTACTATTATATTTGTAGCTCGGAATTCTACTCGTTTGGTTAAAAATTCTAGTATTCAGTTGCAAATTTTATTATTCTGTAAAAAGTGCAACTATTTTGTTATCAGCTTGGTTAAAAGTTGAACTACTTTGTGAAAAAATTATTCTTTTGGTTTTAGATTCACCTCTCTGGTCGAAAATTTAACTATTCCATTTATTAAAAATTAATCTTCTGCGGATAAAAAGTCATTTTTAGGCTGAACTCTTTTGTTAAAAATATAACTATTTTGTTGAAAATTCGTTTTTTAAAAATAAGAATTAATTTTTTTTAACTAACAAGGTAAACATTTCATTTTTGATTAAAATTTATCTTCTTTAATTAAAAATTAAACGACTTGGATAAAAGTTGAACTTTATCATTAAAGATTCATATTTTTGGACTCTCCTTGATCTTTGGGGTTGACTCTTGTTGAAAATTTAATTCCTCGATTTAGTTGCAAATTAATCTTTTTTTTAACATATAACAATTTTCCTGACATTTTGGGTTTTTTGTTTCGTTAAAAATAAATTTTTTATCTGAAAATTTGAAATTTTAGATTTTTGTTAGAAATTTTTACTTTATAAGTTTAAAATTTAATTATTTGGTAGAACATTCTTTTGTTTTGTTGAAAACTCATCTTTTTGGTCGAAAATGAATTTTCTTGATTTTTTTTACATCGTCTTTTTATTAAAAATGCAATTGTTAAGTTCTAAATTAGTATATTTTAATTAATGATTTAACGATATGGTAGAAAATTAAAGTAGGATTCGTTTGTAAATGAACTTTTCCGTGTTTTTCTCGTGTTTATTAAATCTAGTTTTATTAAATCATATTTCTGCAAGATTTATCTCTTTGGCTTAAGATTGAACTTTTTTTGTTGACAATTTGGTTTGTTATATTAAAAATTACTTTTTTTTGAAAATTGCAACTTGTCGATTCTTGATTAGAAATGGATACTTTATAAGTTGAAAATTCAGCTATTTGGTTGAAAATTCATCTTTTTTGGTAAGAAAATTAATCTTCTTTGTTGCAAATTCATTATATATTTCGACTTTAAATCTTAGAAATTTAAAGCGTTTTATTTTGCATTCAAATCAATTGAAAGTGACTTTCAAATAATAACTAATACGAGGGATTTTATTAGCTGTAAGGCACAGCGTATATATTGTACACATCATCAATATAATATACTTAAAAACCAGCTGATGTGTACAATGTGAAAATTATTTCGAAACTTTTTATGAAAAAAATCAATCACGATTTTTAAACCCTTAAAACCTCTGATTAGATAGTTTTTCTTTGTTATTGCAAACTTAAAAAAAAATTCACTTGAAGAAATAAATAAAATCAAAAATGTTTTCAATCCTTGGTGGGAATTTTTTTACAAGTACAAAAAAGTATAACTATTTTTGCAGGAAAACACCCATGAATATAATAATTTTTTAAATACTAAGAAATCCACGTGGCCGTTTTAATCAAGGAACCAAATTTCCGGTCATTTCCCGGCTCGCAAAAAATTATGGAATTACTTTAATTCTTTGGAATTCTTTCCTTTAAAATTTTTTTTGTAATAGCCTTAGTTACTGCGATGCACCCCTAAACGCCTTATATTTCTTTAGAATTTTGTTGGGTTCATCGATTCTTTGAATTATTTTGGAAACTATTTGGATTTCTGTGAAGTTATGAATTCTGATGAGCATAAGAATTGCAAGTGGTTAACTGTCCTCAAACTTAAAATTAAATTTTAATATGCAAGGCACAGTCTAGTTACGAGTTTTTGTAATTAAACAAATTATATGGAAAAAGATTATACGTTTCAAATAATCAAAAAACAAAAAAAAAACAGAATTTTAGTATAATTTTTAAAAATAATTAAATAAGTATTCGAAACTTCAATTCACTATTTTTGTAAATATTATATTTTTTAAATAATGTTTGAAATTTCGCTACAATTCAAAAATATGACAAGAATTTTTTAAACTTATTTATATAGTATTTCGAAAAACTTTCTTTTAAAAGAAACCAGACGAGGAATTAATTTAACTAAGCTTTATTAATTTTTTTCATTCAAATAAATTCTGAATTAATTAAAAATTTATTTACTTTTTTAATTTATTAATTATCTCGAAAATGTCCCTTTTTTAAAAAGAAGCCGTAAAAGAAATTAATTAATTTTAACATAATAATAAATATAATAATTTTAGGCCCTCATTAATTTTAATATTTTCGGCGTGCATAGACAGCCCCTAGTCAGCTATAGATATGGCTGGCGAAGGCAAGCGCGAGAATCGAGAAACAGACAATCACTGGCACTAGGTTGCCATAGAAACGTCGAAGAGTTGAAGAGGGCAGCACCTCGAGGCATGCAAAAATGTAG
>NC_046658.1:10046123-10049751 GCF_010883055.1 Belonocnema kinseyi
TTGGAATCCTGGTAGAAATATTTTTTCTCGCCATTTTAACCGTTTGTTAGTTTAATATCTAGAATCCTTAAATTAATTAAGGTTTGAAGGAGGTTATGTCACATGCTAGGAAATTCAAAATTTTAAAACAGATAACCGCCATATTTGTCATGCAATTCACTGGTTTTCTACAATTTTCTACGTAAATCACTTCATTTAGGTAATTTACGTAGAAAACCTCGAGTGACGCGTCACTTCGCAACCCTGGTCGAAGGTTAACTACACGCGCGTAGAACTATTGGGTAGAGCAAAACTTTCGTCTGTTACGTCTCCAGCGCTGTTGTCAATTTGAAGACTTGTAGATTTCGATCTGTTTTATCCTGGATTCGTTGCCGACGTTGAGTGATAAAAATAACTAACCGCGCGAACTGGTCGAGGTTCAAACAACAGACAAAACACAATAATTTAGATAACAAATCAATAGTTTTTATTTAACATCAATTTAAATATTGAAGATCCTTTAATGAAGATTAAATGTCCTATTAGTCGCTGAGAATAGTTTGTTTACACAAATAAGATTTCGTTCAGGTTTGACATTTTTAAAGTTTTATTTAATTAAATGGTTTCTATTCTCACTTTACTTAAGATTCAGTTCGACTCAAGTCGACCACGGCGAACCGTACCGAATTACTGGAGTAAACAAAGTTTTTTTGGACTTGAATTTTGATTAACAATTTAAGAGAAAAATATTCTAAGTCCAATTTCAATAATTCAGAGAGCGAGTGTCGCAGATTTTTTATTTTAAATACAAACGAAGAGACGCAAATATCTGAGCTTTTTCTAGGTTCTTGCATATATTTATAACCTCGGTTTTTACCAAAAAAGGGTGGGAATTGTCCTTCTAGCCAATAGAATTGCTGACGTCACATAATTTAATGTTAAATTAACCTATCATGATGAGGTGTGTAAGGCGCTGCCCTTATATTTCAAGCTAAAATAATGAGATTCTAATTCTCAGAAGTGCATTTTTACGATTCTCTTCGATTGACGTTTTTCTGTCAAATTGCGTTACAGAATATATTTTACGGCGTCTCAGGGGCGCCTTGTCGCTTCAACCCTTTACATCGTATATAATTTATGGAGATCGCACGTGTCAAATCTATTTGGATTGCTAGATCCACATATACATATGCATATATAGATGTATCTAAGTGTACATAGATATCACAATGCTAACTCCTGATCCTTTACAACTAGCTATTGGAAATTATTAATTCGAGGTACAGAGAGAAGTTGTCATGCAATTGACTATTGTTAATCATAATTGATAATTATTCTTTCAGATAATAACGATCTATTTAAATTTCTAAATATACTGAATGTCTTGTTTCATTTGAATTATGTCAAATGTTTACCGCTCTTAAAACTATTAACTGGTAAGTATTCAGTAATAGGGTTCTAGCGCCCTGACATACTGGTTCTAAAACAGCGCATGCTGTTACACGTCCCGAAAAGATCGCGAAGGAAGCGTTGTCAACTTCAAGTTTGATGACCTACGTTACCGATAGTTTTGATTAGCTAGCGTATTTGAATTTGAAGGAGTATTTACGCGCCTGCCGATTGCAGACGGAAAATGTATCTTCCTCTCATTCTACCATGTGGCGATGCCACGCATTTATCGCACTCTAGATTTTTCTCTGTTTTTCCGTTTGGTGGAAAATCTAGAGTGAGATAAATGAATGGCATCGTCACATGGTAGAAAGAGAGCAAGATACATTTTCCGTCTGCATGCGACAGGCGTGTAGATATACCATAAGGGTGTTGTCCCATGATTGCAGAATTGCATTGCTTTTTGTGTAATGCGTCAAATTACTAGACATTTCAGCCAATCGTAGTGTTTCTCTAAATGACTAGGAGAATATTATTGGTTGAAATGACTAGTGAATTGAAGCCACGGTCGTATAAACAGGTCTAGAATCTCTTGTGGTAGGGGCATTGCAACGATGACTCGCGTTTTGAACATGATCTGTGTGTCTATAAGTTACCACCAAGAGTGGAGCGCAACGATCAGAGGGTATAGGGTTAGAGCGAAACTAACCTATAAGTGTGTTACTTCTGTTACGACTTTTAGACTTACTTGCAATTAAAAAATTGGAATTTCGTTATGAATACAAAAACGCGCTGCATTTTTCGTATTTTAATTAAAACTAAATGTAGCATAATAATTGAAAACAATGATTATTTAATAAAACTCAATAGACCTTTTCATTTAGGAAAACTACGTTGCGCAAGCACTAAAGATATATAGCACTTCCATGTGAGTTTCGGTCAATTTTGACTGGAACTTATGTGGGAATAGTAAACATTGACGAAAAAAAACTATTATTATTATATTTTATATTATATTTCCAAATCCCTGTTTAATATATCGAAAGGGTGACATTCCCGATGGTTCACTTAAAAAGCATATTAAAAATTGCGCGAAATGCTGTAAAAGTGATATGTGGGTGAGGTTATGTGCGCGCAGAGACGAGTATTTTTCAAGCATAAAGGATGTAAACAAGGATGCTTACATTTGCTCATTGCATTCTATTAATTTTAACTTATTGTCATTACAAATAGTTTATGAAGTTTTAATCAGATGTTTAAAGTTCTTTAAATACTAACGTTTTCTCATTGAAACAGTTCAATATTGAAAATTAAAATCTGCATGTACCTTCTTCAATTTCGAGCATGAGATTGAAATCGTCTTTCGAAAGGAAGTATTTTTCGATTATTTATACTCGAACTGCAGTTTATTAAAAAAAAGTCATGACATTATTTACATCTATTTACAGTTGTTCAACTCAATACGTTTTTTATCAAAAATGTTCAGATTCAAACCCTGTGGATTATTAATTCTTTCAAGTCTTCCAAACCTGCATTTTAAAATTTTTTACATGGCAAATTCACATACCGCTACCGACGCTATTTTAAAGGTATGGAACGAAATATGATAATGTCGACGCCATCTTGAAAACGTATATTACGTTTTGTACAAAACTGAGGCTGTAATATAAGTAGTAAAATTACGTCAAAACCAACCTCATGTAATTTACTTAAGGTATATTACGTGCATAACCCTGCCCACCACTGGAGAATCTGGACCTGTTTATACGACCGTGATTGACGCATTACGCAAAACGCAGCGCAATTCTGCAATCATGGGATGCCATCCTTATGCGTTGGCAACACTTCTTTCGCCAAAGATATTATACACTAGATGCGACAAATGAAGGTGGAGTGGGGATAGAATTATTAGTAGGTCAAGATAAATGTAGACGGCGCTGTCGGCGAAAATCTTAACCCACCCCGCTGTGTCACTCTGCTCGCACAAGTATCGACCCCCTCTTAACAGTTCTTGCAAAGATATTATAAACGTAGATGCGGTGCGAGCTTAGTTACCCGCCATAAATATAGACGGCGCGTCCGGCGATAAAAGTCACTTCCCCTCTACCCTCCACTCCCCGTAAATAGCACCATCCCATACAGTTTGCCAAGAGCCACCTGGAGCGCTGTAAGCAACTCTCGGCACACCTTCGAGGCGCACTGATGGTAAACTTAGCTTGGACAAGAACCATTTAAATTAAAATTAAATTGCCAACATTTC
>NC_046658.1:10049851-10051156 GCF_010883055.1 Belonocnema kinseyi
TATAATTGTAAAAAAAATTGCGATAGTCAAAGAATGACATTTTGAACCTTGGTGCTTTATAGGTGAATTTTAATTCATGATTTCTGAACATCCTTGATTATGCCTGGTTTCATCCAAACATTATCGAATTCGTGAATTTGTTTTCATTTACTCCTTATTATGTATTCTTTATGTATGGATTCTCCTTATGTGTGCTTATCGAATGTCTCGAAGAAAATGTTCAGATTTCCGAAATGTTGCGACATTAGTAACATTAATAACACAGAAAATTGTTAATAGCATTTTAGATGAATAACACATTCATTAGCTCTTTTTAAGGTAAACAACTTTTATCTATTTATTTTTTTCATTGCTTATGTCGTTTGTCCAAACACTTATATCTTATATTTTTAATGTTGTTTTTTTTACGAATAAAACAAAAACTACCCTTCGTTTCAAAAATTAATTGATAACAAACTTTTGGATCTTTTTAAGGTGCACAATTTTTTATTTCTCTTCTTTTCTCCGCATCTTGCACAGTTTGATCACTAAATTAAATTTATGTTTTTTTATTATTTTTGGTTCTTTCAAAATTTGAATTTTCGATTATTCAAAACAATCTGAAAAGTTGTTATGATAATCTTGTAGGGCTCTCAAAAAGCAACGTTTTTCTTCTCTTGAGTTTTTTTTTCAAGTCTCGCGCTGGTTAGTTTACAATTTTCATTTTGGTATTTTTTTTAATTTGTTGAAAACGCTATAATTCTGGTAATATTCTTTTTATCAAAAGAAGTCGATGAGGTAAATTGTTCGGATTTCCAATTATTACGAATACCCGTACATGGAATTTTTAAATATTGAAAAGAATTGTCTCAGAAACTTTGAAAATTCTGTAACTTTTTGAATTTTCACCCAAAGTAGCCAATCAACTTGATCTTTAGTTTCTGACACTTAAAGAGTATACCAAGGGCCAATATAATAGATTATTTTTTCAAAAGTTATTATACCCGCAAACAAACATGCATATGGAATGGCAGAAACACTCGTAAAAACCTGTATTTCGTGTCCAGACGTAAAATTTTACACAAATGTAATAACTTTTATTGATGAGAATGTAAAAAATATCTGTACTCTGAGTACTGCCGTGATTTGAAATGTTGAAGATTTGGAATTTTAAATTATTTAGTTTTCAAGATTTATATTTTAAAGGTATAATATGAAATTTTGTTTGAAAAGTTCAATTTTGAAGACTTACAATGGAAAATTCTTTAATTTTAACAATCTGCAATTTAAAACTATTTAATTTAGAATATTTGCAATCAGAAACTT
>NC_046658.1:10051256-10057759 GCF_010883055.1 Belonocnema kinseyi
AATTATTCCATTTTAGAAGTTATAAATTACAATTGTGAAAAACAAATAAAATGTTTTAATTAATTTATATTTAAAACAAAAAACCTTTGTATAATTCAATCTGTATGCAGCTGCAAACATTTAATTTGAAATGCGTCGACTTTCAAAGGAATCGAAAGAAAGTGACTCGCTGGATTGCAAATGAACATGGAGAATGGTGTATTTTCGCATTTTCAAATTTTAAATAAAAAATTTTTCGCGTTGTAACAATTTCGAATCCCAGAATGTTATTTTTGACCTAACCTATAACTTATAACGAAAATTCTGAAAATTCAAACAGTAAGGCTATATTCTGAAAATGAAGCAATTTTAACATTAAAATTCAAGTTCTTAAACTGAAGGCCTAAAAATTTGCAAATTTTAAATTAGTGTTGTGTAAATTGTATTGGTATCTTAAAAGAGTATAAATGGTTCTTAAATTAGTTTTTTTAATTTTCTGAAGTTTACCTTTTTTATATACCTATATGTCAAAAAAGCCTACCAATGACTGAAATGGATTAGAAAAAAATCGCCAAGATCCAAGAATAAAAATTGAATGTACATCGAATATTTAAATTTTTAATTGTGATTATCTTTAACTTTGTGATATCAAAAATTTCCATACAATTTTTCTTGATTAATACCGTAGGAAAAAATTAACAAGATCGAGCGCCGAGATTATAATTAGAGCTAATTTTCTGTAATTCTATGGGGACGGCTGAAATATCCCGAAAAATAAACTTTCCGACTTGGTAAAACTCTCTGTCCTGAAAAATACAATTTCAAAACTAATAAAATTCCTGAACAGTTTATAATATTAACGAATTTGAAAATTCCCAAATAAAATTCTTTCTTAATCAGTATTAATTATTTATTAAAAATACGATAATAAAATATTGTTATCAAATAAATTTTTGTTTAATATTTAAAGTGTTAAAAATTGTTTGAATTTAAAATTAAAATTGTTAAAAAAATTTTACCGACAAATTCATATACAAAAACACGTGTTTTTTAATGAATATTTCGATTTTTCGGAAGAACTTTTGTGATTTAAAAAATACTATATACATTTTCTACGAAAATATTTTATCCAGAAATATATTTTGTTTTAATTATTGTTAATTTAAATTTAAACAATAATGTTTAAACACTTCAAACATTAAAAAAGTTGTTTCTTTGGTATAAATATTTGATTATTTCAATTTAAAAAAATAATTTGTCAAAGAACAATGTTTTCCACACTTGTTTATCTTGAAATGTCTTTTTATAATACTTTTTTAAAAATTAAAAATATGGTTTTTCGAGAACATTTTTTTTTATAATTAAAAAAAAGACTGTACCGAAAATCTGGATCAAGCTTCAGATCTGAAAAAATTCAGCGATACATACATGTCAAACTTTTCTAACCTCAAGAAATCTTTCTACTGCTTTACCGTCAGATTTTACGAAGAATGAGAAAACAAGAATTCGACTACGTAGTACGAAGAGGGCAGCACCTCGATGGGGCAGAAAATGTGATGTCCTATATATATAATTCCCCACTCCGACGCCCCGTACCGCATCTACGTTTATAATATCTTTGGTTCTTGTGAGTAGAATCAGCGAAAGAGACGCTGTCGCCAAATAGATTTTCAGTTGTTAATAGAGTTTTCTGAAAATATTAATGATCAAATTAATTTTATAACTCCAAACGATTTACATATATGAAATTTCATACTTATTAAGTATGAAATTCTCCTTTAATTTTTAGCACTTGAAGTTGATATGATTTGATTAGGAAAGTTTTCATTTGGGAAAATTTCAACTATTAAGTCTTTAAATTTAAAGTAAAACAATTGCAGAATTGTTCAATTTTCGAAACTATTCTATTTTTAATTTTAGGCCCTTCAAATTGTAAAGCTGAAAATTTGTTTTTATTTTATTTTTACCCATACTATATGGTATATAATTTGTAATGCGTTCATGTTGAAACGGGTTGTATTTAAAGTTGTTAAATTGTGAACAGTGTTATTTAGATGATTATAAATTTTGAGACATTATGTACCTTTCAATGATTGCAGTGCAGAACTAGATAAGGAAAATTTTTCCGAAACTGGACTATTTTCATATTAAATTCTCAAACAATTTAATACATATTTTGTTAAAAGGGTTTGTTCGAAATCTCGTTTTTAATATACTAAAATAAGACTGTTGGTGGTTCAAAAGCAAATAGTTGACTGTAACTGTATCCCATCTTCGTCTTTTTTTTAATTCTCTAGCCTCTTACCTTTTTTTAAGACCTTTTTCTGACCATATTTGTTTTCCTTAATTTTTTTTAAAAACAATACAATGATAAGACGTTTCTTTTCTCAAAGAAAAATCTCTTGAAACAATCGAATTCCCACCAAAAGTCTTAAATCTCCATTTTCTACAAAAATCACTTTTATAATGTTTTTTTTTAATGAACTTTTTGCCGTGCCATCAGAAATGATATTTGTTAAAATTATTATTATTATTATTATTATTATTATTCATTTACAAATAAACATATACCTTTCTTCTCTTTATACGTCTTTCAGCGACAACTCATATGTTACAGTGCGAGCAAGATCGCGACACAAAATTTTTATTTTCCCGTAATGGAATAATTTATTGCATGAACACTTTTTTATTTCTATTTGGCTCCCCTATATCTCTGGAGAAAGTTTTTATTATTTTCTTTTAAATTACAAAATTGATTGTAGTCTTTATCCAAAGACGCTTTTCAAACCCCATAGAATTTGAACCTCCAAATTCTTGAATGATTTACTCGTAACTGGTTAATTTAATTTATCTATTCTATTTATCTATTTATCTAGTTATCTATTCTTTTTTATCTATTCTATTTATCTATCTATTTTATTTATTAATTTAATTTAATTTTCTTGTTTTACTTTAGAAACACTTCATCTCAGGACCAAAGTTTTTTTTATCTTTAAATGGTGATTTCGATTTTACAGAATGTTACTTCGTTCTCCTGAAAATTCCGCTTTTGTTGCTTAACTTGTTCTGTACTGCAGTTCTCCATTTATGAGTGACATTTAAAATGAGAAGATTACGATACAAATACAAAATAACTTTGTCATTTGGTTGAGAATAATTTCATTTTGAAGGCATAGTTCTATCATAGTCTATTGTTTAGTGTCAAACTCCAGTAGGGCCAGAATTGTTCAATTTCTCAGACTTCCAATTTGACCCAATAAAGAACTATATACAGAAGTTATTTTAAGTTAAAAAATAAATGTAATTGAAAATGATGTGTAAATTTAAAGAAAATTCTCCTATTTATACTAGGCGTGTTTTGAAAAAAAAATTAATATTATTTTGTTCTTACTTAATTTTATTCTTTAAAGAATGCTCTACGAATCTCTGTGGTACGTTTTAGCTCTAAACAACTCTAAAAACTGAATAATTTTCAACTGGCATACTTATTCGAAAATTCGACTAGCGCAATCTTTTAAAGTTATTTACAATTACAATGGAAATATTTTCCTCAAATTTTAAAATAATTTTTGAACTTGAGAAAACTACTAAATACGAACATGTATCAGTAAATGCATAGTTTTTAATATTTTATCTATTAATTTTTTATCAAAAATACCACACTGCTCAGTTCGAGTCTCAGTTTCTTTTACGTTAATTTCAACCATAAACGTTTCAATTTTTAAAGGGTAAATTTTTTTATGACAGGGCTACGTGTACAGAAATTTCGGCACGAATTTCAGGACGAAGGGGATCTATATTTCGACATTTTGTTACGATTAGCTGGATATTTTCGGTACATGTTTTATATCGTTGACAGGAGTTGAAGCCTTTACGTCTTTCTTACAATTATTTATTAAATATATTTTGCTAATTACTAGCTAAATATATATTTATTTATAGAGAACAGAAAGTCCATTTGAGTAACATTTCAATTGAAGTTAGGTTATAAATTTTAACACAACCGACTTGAAGTTGTCATATTTTCTAAGTCATATCACTTTAGACACGTATTGTTTGTTTTTCATAACCAACAAAATATTCACTAAAGTTAATTTCTTATATTTGATAAGTCTGCGAATATAGTCAGGACTTAGAATCCATCTCTTTTGTTTGAAAACTCTACAGTTTTGTGAAAAATATAATTATTTTTATGAAAATTATACTATATTATGAAAAATCGACTGTTTGGTTAAAAAGAGCTATATTTTTTAGTCAAAAATTCAAATGGTTTGTTAAATAGAGAATTAATCCTTTTCGGTTGGAAATTTATCTTTTGCGGTAGAAAAGTCATCTTTTTTGCTTGAAACATCAAGAGCTTGGTAAAAGATGAAACTTTTTTCTTGAAAATTCGTATTTTTTTCTTGAAACTTCAACCATTTGGTTTCACGTGCAACCATTTCGTTCAAAATTAATTGCGTTGGTTTGAAAATCCAATATTTGGTGGAAAATTTATCTCTTTTGTTTAAAAATTCAACTTTACGGCTTAAGAAACTCGAATGTTTATATAACCTTGACCTATTTAGCTACAAAACTCATCTATTTTGTTAAAAACGCAATTTCATTTAGCTTGAAATCTTAGGAATGTGGTACTAACATTAATGTTATTTAAAAGAATGTATGTTCCAATTTTTTTGCACTTTCATCATTTATTAGAACCATCATTTATTTGAATCGTCCGAAATTTCAAATATTAGTTTTTTAGCGGATCTCAACGTTTTAAGACCGACAGTCATGGGTTAATCCATCGAAAATTTGATGCAAAAATCGAAAATTCAAATTTTAAGCCAAAAGACAACAGATGCGTACAAAAGTTGAAAGGAATAATAATACTTTTTAAAAGACATATAATTTCGTTATCAACCATTTACAAATAAGACTTGATATTTTGGTTTAATTTATCGAAAATACTATTTAAAAAATTCAAATTTTGAGCAATACGAAGTAAAATACGAGAAGAAGTCGCAAAAGGGAATTTCAGCATTTGAACATTGCTAGAAAATTTCTTTTAACCATTTATTTATATGACTTGTCATTATGGTCTTATTTATCGAAAATATTATGAAAAAAGTAACAAATTGAAATGTTAAGCTAAACGGTGTCAGATGCGAAAAACAGTTTCTTTGCGGGGGAATTGCAGCTTTTAAAAAGTAATGTAAAAATTTTCAGATCATTTCTGAGTGGGACTTTTTATTTTGGTTTGACTAATCAAAAAGGTGTGCAAAAAAACAAAAATTCAAATTTTGAACCAAACGGCGAATGATGGCGAACAAAGTTTCAGGGAGAAATTGCAGCTTTTAAAAAGACCTACAACATTTTTTTTCAACCATTTTTTGGATAGGACATGCTATTTTGGTTTTATTTATCGAATAACTGATATAAAATTTTTAAAACAAAAAAAAACGAAAATTTCCATTCAAGACTTTCACGCCCCTATCTCTATAATGGTTTAAAGTTTAAAAGGACTCAAGCCTCCAAGGCATTGCATAGTAGCAACTTCTCTTTATCTGCTGTTGAGACAATTATGTTTGAAATACCTATTGTATTTCAAAATGTTTTGACATATCTCTTGTATTTCAATATGTTTTGACATAATATTTCCACCCACCCCTAATTTACCTTAAAATATTTCTTGAACTAAAGAAGTGAAATTTTTCATTAATCTTAAATGTTAAATCTGTTTAAATCTTCTAAAGTGATTCGAAAGCTTTTGAAATCGTTTGAGTAAGAAAAAAACTCGAAGAGAAGAAAGAAGGGCTAGGTAAGAGATCCTTGGTAGAAGTAAGCCGAAAATAACGAAAGTAATAACTGCATATTGTTGCGGGCAGGCGCCAATTCCTCCCTGGCTACCTGAGTACGCCCCCCCCCCAGCCCCAAGGGCTACCCCACACTTAGCTTAACTGCTGCTGTCGATGCCAGTCAGTGGGAATAATGTGGAATAAAATTTGGTATATAAAATTGTTTGAATTTAGCACTTTCTAATTAATTAATAGAATAATCGAAATGGGCGAATTATAACGATTCCAAATATATTTTATTTAATTCATAATGTCATAAATTAAATAATAAAATTTTTAATTCATATGGACTTTTAATTCATGAAAAATGGTGTAGTAAATTTTACTCAAATCCACTGCAGCTGCTTAAATGTTTTGGTGCAATCTGTTACGAGGATAGTTCAATAAGTCCTTAGAATGAAGTATAAAAACAATTTTTTTTGGGTAAATTTTTTTTTATTTTTCAACATAATCTCCTTGGAGCTCTATACACTTGGTCAATCGCTTTTCAAGTTTTTTAATCCTTCAGAAATAAGCGTTTTCGGAAGTTCCTCAAAATAAGCACTTACAGAGGCAATGACGTCTTCGTTGTCTGGAAATCTCTGCCCACCGAGCCATTTTTTCATGTTTGGAAATAAGAAAAAGTCACTGGGGGCTAAATCTGGTGAATACGGTGGGTGTTCGACCAATTCGAATTTTAGTTCTTCA
>NC_046658.1:10057859-10068177 GCF_010883055.1 Belonocnema kinseyi
ATCTAGTCGGGAGTGGTGCTGACTGAAAACAGATGATTTGGAGCGATTCGCGCGCCATATGTTGGTCATTCTAAGGACTTATTGAACTACCCTCGTACTTAGCTTGGGAAATTCCGAAAGCTAAAATTTGGCCAGATTTGAAATCTTATTAATTAATTTCATGATTTTGGTTTATTTCTCAAGCAATCGCATTTCTGAAAATTATCCTTAAATAATTTTTAACTTCCAGTTCGAAAATATAAATAGTCTCACTCCTAACTTCATTTGAAAACTTAATAACAAACAACATACATTTTTTTATTGCTGAACTAATCTTGTTATGAAAATTTATTAAAAATACTATTTCAACACAACATTTTTTAAACTGATTTAGAACAATATCGAAAATAATTATTCTTTCTTTTAAAGTAAGGTGTTTATCTTTTTGTAAAAAAATGATTATGTTTCGTGGAAAAGTCAACTGTTTTAGTCAGAAATATATTTCGTGTTTTGTTAAAAATACATTCTTTGTGGCTGAAAACTCATAATTTTAGTATAGAAATAAATTTTGCAAGATATAATAATTATTTAAACAATTTTAATTAAAAAATTAAGAGTTTGCCCTTTTTTCTAGAAGTCAATTTCTTTACGAGGTCAAGTAAGAATGTCTATCGGATGACTTTTCTATTTTGCTTTGCAAATTTACAAGAACTATTAATTATTTAAACAATTTTATTTAAATAAAATTAAGAGTTTGCCCTTTTTTCTACAAGTTAATTTGTTTAGGGACTCAGCTAAGGATGTCTATCGGATGACTCTTTTCTATGTTGCTTTGTAAATTTACCAGAAATATTAATTATTTAAAAAATTTTAATTACAAATTAAGAGTTTGCCCTTTTTTCTACAAGTTAATTTGTTTTTGAAATCAACTAAGAATGCCCATTCGATGAGTCTTTTCTATGTTGCTTTGTAAATTTACTAGAACTATTAATTATTTTAAAAATTTTAATTAAAAATTAAGAGTTTGCCTTTTTTCTACAAGTTAATTTGTTTTTGAAATCAACTAAGAATGCCCATTCGATGACTCGTTTCTATGTGTCTTTGTAAGATTACAAGAATGATTCATTATTGAAACAATTTCAATTGAAAAATTAAGAGTTTGGTTTCTTTTCTACGAGTAGGCTCTATTTTTTAGCATAACTCACTAAGAATATCTTTCCGATGATTTTTTTTCTATGATGCTTTGAAAATTTACAATTATTAATTATTTAAACAATTTTTATCAATATATTTATAGCTTGCCTATTTTTGAAGGAAGAGGCATACTTTGTTTACGGAGTTTACTAAGAATGTCTTTCCATGATCATTTTCTGCGATACTTTGTAAATTTATAATAATTATTAATCATTTAAAAAATTGTCATAAATATATTGAGAGTTGGGTTTTTTTCAATTAAGAAACACAATTTGTTTACGAAGTTAACTAAGATTGTCTTTGCGATGATTCTTTCCTAAGTTATTTGTTAAATTTACAAGAGTTATTAATTATTTAAAGAACTTTGCTGAAAAATTCAGAATTTAAATATTTCCTAGATTTTGAACCATTCGGAAATTTTAAAGAAATTAATTTTTATAAGAAAATGTATGTACTATATATTTAATAAGAATTAATAATAATAATTAATTAATCAATAATGGTAAAAACTTTCATTTACATAAGTTTCAGTAATTAGTTTTTTTTATTAATTTCTTCCAGTAATTTCATAATCATTTCAGTTGAATATTTTGCTTCATCAAAATTTTCTATACTATATATTATCTCTTGCAATATACTTTTTCATATATTTTACTGTCACTAATCACTCATACTCGAACATATAACCAATATTATTATTACCTATTGTAATATGTGAAAAGTTGTATGCACCGACATTTTAGATGTTTTTTCTAAACTTGCATAAAAATGTTTAGTGTTGCACAATAATTTATTCTGCATCGTCAGAGGGTACCCATGTGAAGCCGTGTGCAAATAAAAGTTATTAAAGCAAAAATGAATATCGCGGTATCATATTAAACTTAATTTACAAATAAAATGATTGCAAGTAAATTAGCACGTTGCGCTGCGAAGCACACGTATGAGCTTCTATTTCGGTTTGAAAATTGGTCTGCTTTGGTCGAGGCTTAAGTTACTAAAAATAAATATTAGTACCATTAGTAAAACGTCTGGAGCCGGTAATATCAAACATATTACTTTTAAAGGAAAGAATAATTATTTTTATAATTTTCCTGAATCACACGGAGAAAAAGATATCGCATCATGATATCGCAAAACTTCTATATTGAAGTAAAGCGCAATATGATAACGTACAAGCAGGTACCAGAGCTTTGTACGATATTATAATGCATTAACATCGCTTGGCCAGTACTAGAACCCTCGTATATATATAATATAATAAAATAATAAAATAATGTAAAATCTTACAATGTACGATATCACGATTTTGCTCTATTATGATGCGATAATTACGATATATAACGCAGGAATTGCGGTATATATATTGCAATTCATGCAATATCGTTTTCTCCGTACAGTTGAAAAAAATTTATCCACACTTCAGCAAATGTAAGTTTCTGTTTTGTCCCCTCCTCAACATTTCTAAAGTTAGATTTTAAGAACCACCGTTTTGATTTTGTCTCCATGAAAATCCTTCATGTTCTGCTTTTTATGTATTGAATAAGTATTTCTAATTAACTAACATAAAAAAGTTAGTTGAACAATCAAAAATGTATGATTTTGTTATTGATTTTTCAAATTAAGCTAGGAATGAGACCTTTCATACTTTTGCACAGGAAGTGCAAAATTATTTAAGAATAATTTTGAGAAATGCGATTGTTTGAGAAATAAACCGAAATTATGAAATTAATTACTAAGAGTTCAAATCTGGCCAAATTTTAGCTTCCAGAATTTCCCAAGCTACTTAACATACTGCACGAAAACATGAAAGCCTCGGTTCCGTCTCGTTTTCTCGTAGCATCCTTCATTGGTGTCGCCTCGGTTTTTCCGAGCAATGCGACAGATGTGCGCTAGTGGAGCGTACAGCTCGCGGGAACTTTCTAACGCGCTAATGCTTATTAGCGTTCTTTAATGAATAGTTAACGTTGAAGTATGATTATATATTATACTTTTTTATCGATTCCTGGTTAATTTGATATTAAACACGATAGGTATATTTTTAAGTCATTTGGAGTTTAAGAAATTTAACACTAATTTAATTTTTTAATTTTACAAAGTAGAATTTCTAAATTTTGTGTCCTTTATTTTCTACGTTTCACAAATAAAATATATTTGTCGGCATGTTTGTAAAATCGAATATGCATACGTGCTTAAATTACTTTGAGTACTATACATTTTTAAAATTGTATGAAATTTGATTCTATAAGAAGTGCATATTAGATCAGGTAGTGATAAGACTCATAAACTCATAGGATCATCTCACAGTCGATTTTATAATTGTATATTCATGTATGAAAGTAATATATTTTGAACATAAGAAAGTTTTTCTATACTCAAAAAAGTATTTATAGAGCCTTCTAGACTTTTATTTTCATGTATATAGATTTTACATACTTTGAAAGATTTAAAGAAATTCACAAATATGTCGAAATGTTTAAAGGATCGAAATGTTTAAAGCGACGAATGGAGGAAATTTTTTAAGGATTCATTTCAGGGGTCAGATACTCGAAAGAGAGATGAGGGGATTAGAAGAAACAGAGAGGTAGATGAAGAGGAGATGAACCACGAGGATATAGAGAAGCAGATAGGGAAGTTGAAAAAATCGAAGTATGGAGGGGGGAGGGATTCCCAATAGGGTGGAGAGAGGGGTTGATCGTACCACTGTATAAGAAAGGGGATAGGGAGCGGCAGGAACATTATAGAGGAATTACGCTCATGAATACTGCGTACAAAATATGTTCCTGTCAGTGGATAGGGGGAGGTTGTGGGAGGCAATGGAACAGAGGGGAATGGAGAGGGGCCTGATCGAGAGGGTAAGGGAGGTATATGAGGAGACGAAAGATAGGGTGACAGGAGGGGAGGGAATCTCTGAGGGATTCTGGATGGATAGGGGGTTGAGGCAAGGGTGCCCGCTTAGCCCAACGCTTTTTGCAATTTTGATCGCGGATATGGAAAGTAAGCTAGCGGCCGGAGTGGTAGGAGAAGTTAGGGTAGGAGGAGTCAGGGTATGGTCACTTGCATATGCAGATGACATAGTGCTGTTGGCAAAGAGCAAAGAGGCTTTGAAGGAGATGATGAAGAGGTTGAGACGTTACTTGCACAATCATAGCTTAGAGTTTAATGCGGACAAGTCGAAGGTTATGGCGTTCAGGAAAGGAGGAGGGAGAAATGGGGAAGGGGAGTGGAAATGGAAGGGAAAAGCCGTACAGGAGGTGAAAGAGTTTGTGTACCTGGGCTTCCTGTTTCGAAGAAATGGGGGAGTGGATGGTCATATAAAAGAGAGAGTCAGAAGGGCAAATGTGATGATGAGGCAGGTGTGGGGGCTGGGGAACAGATTGTTCGCAGATGATTTTGAAAGGAGAATGAAATTGTTTATTTCGCTAGTGATGAGTCTCTTATTTTACGGAGTGGAGGTGTAGGGCTGGAAGGTAAGTGAGGAGGTAAATAGGGTACAGGCGAGGTATGTAAAATGGATACTGGGGTTGGCAAGGAATACACCGAACTATATTGTCAGGAGGGAGACAGCAAGAACGAGTTTAGGGATTATAACAGGGAGTCGAGCGTGTAAATATGCGTAGAAATTTTTGGAAGAGGGGGGAAGTAAATTGGTTAGGGAGTGTTAGTGGAAGAAGGAGAACAGACGTAGTGGTGCAAACATGGAGGTGGAAAGGGAAATGTATTTTAGAACGAATGGATTGCAGATAGATGAAGTTAGCTGAATGCACGAGGAAGGTAGGAAGGTATATGAGTTGGTTCACAAGAATGGCATGGAGAAAGAGAAGGCAGAAGGAAAGGAGAGAATAAGAGAGTCAAGGTATAACGGAAACTATGTGTGGATTATGCCAAGGGAGACAGCGTAATATTTGTGTAAGAAAGGGGAGCAAGGAAGTCAGGAACTTATAGCGAGAATGAGGTGCGGTTGCATGTAGAATTATAATAGGTTCTGGCTTTCTAGAGAGAAGAGAATGTGTGAATTGTGCGGGAAGGGGGATGCAAAATTGGAGCATTGGTTGGAGGAATGTGAACAGGTGGAAAGGAGGGGGATAAGCATGGAGGTATTGTTGCATGAAAGGGGTGACAAAAGGACTGTAGCATGGGTGAAGGGGATGTTGGCTAAGATAGAGAAGAAGAGGAGGAAGGAGGAAGAAGAATGGAGAAGGAAATATTGTAAATAGGAGAGGAAGTAGATGTAAGAGAAATGTAAATATTGTAAATAGTAGTTAGTATTAGGTGTTAGCCGCGGAGACAGAGGCTGGTAATGCGAGGCATAGCGGCAAAAGAGCGAAATGCGTGCGAGGCGAGGATCAGCGAGGAAGGTTAGGCTATAGGAGCGAGCGGATTAGTTATAAGATGTGGATGGATAGTACTTTCTAAGACGTAGTAATAAGAAAATTCTTTTAAAAAATGGAAGTGTAAGCAAGTCAATTTTTTAAGGCCAGCAGGCAAAAAATAAACGTTTATCTATCTATTTTGCAACTTTTTTAAAAGATTCCAAAAGATTACACACAAATGTGAATAACTTACATAGATGTTACATACTTGAAAATTTTTTTAAGAAATGCATAAAGATTTCAATCCGTTTAAAGCACTGTACGAAAATTTCAAAGATTTTCATTTTTTTAAATTAATATAACAGATAGTATTTTCGTTAAATGACTCGAAAGTGACAAATTCTATCAAAAGTTTTTTTAACAAAACTTCCGAGGACTTTTTAAAAGCTGCAATTCATCCATACAACTTTTGTCCGTATATCACGTGGTTTTGCAGAAAATTTGGATTTTCTTTTTTTATATAGTAATTTCGATAAATAAAACCGAAATCACTAATCCTAACAAAAAAAGCATACAATACATTTTTTCGGATTTTTAGCATAGTATTTTTGAGAAATAAAACAGACTTATGATATTCACAGACATACAGACAGACGCCATAGTCAAAACTTTATTGTCGGCAAACTTCAGTGTCAAAACGTGGAAATCGTTTAATCACTCAGATGTGACATTTCGGCCAATTATAATACTTTATCAAGCACAAATGATGAGGATATAAAAATTATTCCAGATTTTAATGAGTGAAGACTTATTTTATGCATTAGAATTTCAATTTTAATTACAAGTTCTAATGTAATCTTTTGATTTTTTATCTAAAATGTATTTCCATTACAACGTTTTCTATTTAAAATTATGAATTCTAATTTTAAATAAAATGTCCTAATTTTCTTGGTTTCAATTAGAAATGATTTATCAATGAAGGCTTTTAATTCGAAATTATATAATCTTTAACGGTTGAATTCGATTTATTTTAACTTTGCAAGCGTTCCTCATTTAAGAGATCAATTGAATAAATTCAGATATGATTTGATTTTTATCCTTGCGAAATAATAGCAAAGTTTTGATTTAAAATACTGCAACCTTAAAAGTCATACATTTGTAGAGAGAAAAAAAGTTTCGAATAATAGTGAAAATATAGTACAAGTTTATAGAGTTCTTCTATACATAAAATCGATTGGTGCAGTATACTTCTAATCTAGGATCAATATTGATTAAATTCTATCAAACTATTTAATAAAAAGTTGCTGTAAGGAATTGAAAATGTGATACATGTTTCTGTATCTATTTTAAATATTCATTTATATTATTTACACTTGATGGACCGGATTTGTGCAATACCAATTAAAAAAATAAATATTTACTCAATTGCAAAATTACCATTAAAATTAATTTATGTGGCAAACCTTCAATATTGTCACTAATTTCACAAATAAAATAAGGATTAGAATTGCAAAAGTATTATAATTTTATAGTAATTTGTTATTTTGTAAATCATGTCAGAATCCCTGCTTCTACTTTATCGGAGTTTTGAGAAATCTTTGCTAAAACGGGATTTGCTGCGAGGTACAACGGATAATATAGATTTAATATCCTACCCTCAGAGCAATGATTTTACCTACAGAGAAAGAAGGAGCAAGGCAGTACGAAGAGGGCAGTAGCTACAGGTCTATGAAGCTAGCACCTCCACAAACGAAATTCCCAAATCGAACACGTCAGAATTTTGGGCTTTTTTGGGCTCTTGAATGCACCAACAACCAATTTCCAAAAACCACCCCTACAAAATATAAAACCACCCTCTATGTAAAAAATCAAATTCGGAAAAAACAAAGGACACCAGAATTTGGGGCTTATTTTGGGCTCTAAAATGCATGAAAAAAAATTTTTAATCTACCCCTGTTTTCTAAAAACCACCCCCTTGCAAGAAATAAAATTTGCAAAATCCAAAATGCACTAGATTTTTGGCTCATTTTAGAGTCTCAAATGCACTTAACATTAGATTACAAAAAGCACCCCTGTGTAAAAAAAACGTCAATCTAATAATAAAAACTTAAACCTTCATGTTGGCATTTTTGAACAGCCCAAAAATCAGAGACTCTATTTGAACCGTAAATTTTTTTGTAAATTTTTTTGACAAAGTCATATGTATGTGGTAGAGAAGGGTTGATTTTATACGTTAAGAGTTGAAGCCCAAAAATCGGAGTAGAATATTTTCGAGGAGCGCAAAAATCAGAGAGTACATTAACACTAAAAAATTCTTAAAAATATAATTTTTTACAAAGTCATATATACATGCTAGAGAAGGGTTGAATTTTTACGTTGAGGGTTGAAGCCCAAAAATCAGAGTGGGTATGTTCGAGGAGCCCAAAAATCAGAGATTCTACTGACAGAAGAAAGTTCGCAAAAATATTATTTTTTGACAAATTCGTATATGCGTAGTAGAAAAGGGTTGATTTTATACGTTAAGGGTTGAAGCCCAAAAATTAGAGTAGGTATTTTCGAGGAGCCCAAAAATCAAAGACTGCAATAACACTACAAAATACTCAAAAATATTATTTTTTGACAAAGTCGTATAAACGTAGTAGTGAAGGTTTGATTTTATAAGTTAAGGGTTGAAGCCCAAAAATCAGAGTGGGTATTTTCGAGGAGCCCAAAATCAAAGACTACATTAACACTACAAAATTTTCAAAAATATTATTTTTTGACAAAGTCATATATACGTGGTAGAGAAGGGTTGATTTGATACGTTAAGGGTTAAAGCCCAAAAATCAGAGTGGATATTTTCGAGGAGCCCAAAAATCAGAGATTCTACTGACACTAGAAAATTCTCAAAAATATATTTTTTTTGACAAATTCGTATAAACGTGGTAGAGAAGGGTTGATTTTATAAGTTAAGGGTTGAAGCCCAAAAAACGAAGTGGATATTTTCGAGGAGCTCAAAAGTCAGAGACTAGATTAACACAAGAAAATTCTCAAAAATATTATTTTTTGCCAAATTCATATATACGTGGTAGAGAAGGGTTGATTTTATACGTTAAGGGTTGAAGCCCAAAAATTAGAGTGGGTATTTTCGAGGAGCCCGAAAATCAAAGACTACATTGTCACTAGAAAATTCTAAAAATATTATTTCTTGACAAAGTCATATATATACATGGATATATATACATTAATATTTATGCGAATTTTTTAGGGTTAATGTAGACTATGATTTTTGGGCTCCTCGAAAATATCCACTCCGATTTTTGGGCTTCAACCCTTAAGTTATAAAATCAACCCTTCTCTACCATGTATAGAGTATATGACTTTGTCAAAAATTAATATTTTTGACAATTTTCCAGTGTCAGTAGAGTCTTATTTTTGGGATCTTCGAAAATACCCACTCTGATTTTTGGGCTTCAACCCTTAACGTATAAAATCAACCCTTCTCTATCACGTATATACGAATTTGTCAAAACATAATATTTTTGAGAATTTTCTTGTGTTAATGTAGTCTCTGATTTTTGGGCTCCTCGAAAATATCCACTTCGATTTTTGGGCTTTAACCCTTAACGTATTAAATCAACCCTTCTCTATCACGTATATACGACTTTGTGAAAAAATAATAATTTGAGAATTTTCTAGTCTTAATGTAGTCTTTGATTTTTGGGCTCCTCGAAAATACCCACTCTGATTTTTGGGCTTTAACCCTTAACGTATAAAATCAACCCTTCTCTACCATGTATATATGACTTTGTCAAAAAATAATATTTTTGAGAATTTTCCAGTGTTAATGTAGTCCCTGATTTTTAAGCTTCTCGAAAACATCCATTCCGATTTTTGGGCTTCAACCCTTAACTTATAAAATCAACCCTTCTCTACCACGTTTATACGACTTTGTCAAAAATATCCACTCCGATTTTTGGGCTTCAACCCTTAACTTATAAAATTAACCCTTCTCTACCATGCATATATGACTTGGTCAAAAATTACTATTTTTGAGTATTTTCCAGTGTCAGTAGAGTTTATGATTATTGGGCTTCTTAAATATACCTACTCCGATTTTTGGTCCCCAACACTGGACGTTACAAAACTGTCCCTTTGTAACAATCAAACATAATTTTGTGTAAACCAATCTTTTTCGGAATATTACAGTGTTACTATAGTCTCTAAAATTTTTCGAATTACATGGTTCAAATGGAGTCTCTGATTTTCGGGCTGTTCAAAAATGCCAACATCCGGGTTTAAGTTTTTATTATTAGGTTGACGTTTTTTTACACAGGGGTGGTTTTTGTAATATAATGTTAAGTGCATTTGAGACTCTAAAATGAGCCAAAAATCTAGTGCATTTTGGATTTTGCAAATTTTATTTTTTTCAAGGGGGTGGTTTTTGAAAATGGGGGTAGTTTTTTTTCATGCATTTCGAAGCACAAAATAAGCCCAAAATTCTGGTGTTTTTTGTTTTTTCCGAATTTGATTTTTACATAGGGGGTGTTTTCATATTTTGTAGGGGTGGCTTTTTGAAATTGGTTGTTAGTGCGTTCAAGAGCTCAAAAAAATGCCCAAAATTCTGACGTGTTTGATTTTTTTTTCTTTCAATTTTTCTATAGTAGAGGTGCTGGCTTGATTCAAATCAGCATTTCCACTCAAAAATTGAATTTCACAGAAAGTAGCGGAGCCCAAAAATCGGCAATACAGCCCAAAAAAAGTCCGAAAAAGCCCAAAATTCCGACATTAAGATATTTGGGAATTTCGTTTGTGGAGGTGCTAGCTTGATAGACCTAGTAGCTACGCACCCCACG
>NC_046658.1:10068277-10072918 GCF_010883055.1 Belonocnema kinseyi
GACAGTTCTACGCGCGTGTAGCTAACCTTCCGCCCGTCGGTGTAAGGGCGACCATTATTAAGCAATAAGAGCAGAGGTTTGGGAAAATCTGTTCTGGTTGGTTAAGAAAGTTAATATATATGAATAATGCATAAGGGTTGGATAATACGAACTACTAGCCATCCTCATAAGCTACAGTTCAGAAAGGTTAAAGTACCAAATTTTAAGCTCTTTTTTTATAATTATTTATAATTCTGCGACGTTATGTAAATGTAAAAAACACGAACTCTTAACAGGAATATCAATACAATAATCTTTAAATAAATAATTTAAATCGATTACAATTTTTCTTCACGTAAAATTTCGTTTTTTCCGTTGTAGACTACTTTGTAAAAAAATTGTTATCTTTCGTGTAAGATTTATTTTTTAAGTACTAAAAGTGAGGCTTGGCGCAATAAAGTGCCGATGCTGGACCAAGCATCGGTGGAGGAACGGCAAATATAAATAGCCAATATAGGCTACCAGAACTGGCTCAACATTGGGCCGATTTAAATAAAACATGGTTTGCCGTGGTAAAAGTGACACTTGGCCCAGGAATGTGCCGTCACTGGGCCAAACTTTGGCTGATCCTCGTGAAACATGGTTCCCCGTACTAAAAGTGAGATTTGGAGCAATAAAGTGCCGATACTGCGCCAAGCATTGGTGGAGGCTCGGCAAATTTAAATTGCTAATATAAGCTGTGTCAACACTGAGCCGATTAAAATGCCGATATTGGCCCAATATCGTTAGCCGACCTTTGGCTCCTAAAATTGGACCAACACTGGGCCGTGTGTTCAGTTCCGGCAATTCGCACTTGGGACTATTTAAATTATTGTTGAAATTGTTTTTTACAGAAAACATTTTTATTGAAAATTATTGGAAAAATTTAATTCATTTTAAACGATATTCGGAAGTTTTGAAAGAAAGTCCAAAATAATGTAAAGATTTAAAAGATTCCAATTAATTACAAATATAATTATATACAAACATTTTATTAAGATTCATATGAAAATTAAAAATGCTTTTTAATCTTCAAAAAATTAAGTTTACGAGGATATTTAAGAGGATTTCAAAACATTTTCAATGTTTTAAACAAAAATTAAACAATTTTAAGGTATTTCTTCATTTTGCAGAACAACAGAAAACTTTTATGAGGAACTCAAGTCATTTTAAGATATGCTTAGAAATTAAAATAAATGAAAAATAATTTAACATTTCAAAAGATTCAACAGCATTTTAATAAAAATGTAGGTTTTTTAAGATTTTGTAATAAAATTTTGAAGCTATTTAAGCATTGTTGTAGTTTCAAGATAATGAAAAATATTTTTTAACATTTCTGGGAAAATTTTAAACGATTTTTTGTTTGCAAAATTATTTTTCACACAACACTTAACAAGAGTTTTAAAAAATACACGTTTGGAAAAATACATCAAAACTGAACAATTATTACTTTAGAAAAAATTCGATTAAGTTTTTGCTTTTGACAAGCTTGGGCCCGGTTAGGGCAATGATCACATTCCTGCACCGGTATGCTCAACAATTTACATATTCAACTAATTTACGGAAAGCTTATATAATGATTAAAAATGCAAATTACTGTTTGGTTGAAGATTCATCTGCCTTCAGTAAGAATTTAACTCTTTCATTAAAAATTGGTCCTATATAATATCATCATAACGAATATCCCCGGATTTTTTTTTTTTTGAGGAATAATAAGAAAAAAAATTATTGTGCTAAATAAAACTTGTATGCATTATTTTGAGGTTACATCGTTTTTCATCTCTGCCATTCCGATAATTTGGAAATTATTTATGAAATAAACTTTTTTAATTGCCTGCAAACACACGTTGTTAGCAAAATTACAATTATTTTGAAAAAAAAAAAGTGTACGGGGACGTCCGTTAGCATTTTCGCTATCATTTCCCAGATTTTGAAAACAAAATACTTCTTATCCTAAGAAAAAAGCCGGGGGAAGCTAACACTGAAAAAATCGATACTAATTTCTAAACGCTATGCAAATTAATCACATTTTGCTGAATTAAAACTTTTTTGAATTAACCCACAAAAAAGTGTGTGAGGGCGTCTGTTAGCATGTTCGCTATCATTTCCCAAATTTTTAAGAAAAAATATTTATTATTCTAGAAAAAAAGCCGGGTGAACCTAAAACTGGTAAAATCGACAATTTTCTAAGTATCACATGCCCATTTAAATTTAAATATTTTCTTGCCCAAAATGTCAACTATTACATTTTTTGTTGAGAACACATCTTTTTTCGTTTAAAATGCAAGTACTTCTTTGAGGGTTCAACTACTTTTTTCTTTAATAAACAAAAGTAAGATTTCAGCCTACCTCATCATCCAACGTAATTATTGATTGAGATGGCGTGGAGCTGAATATGATACGGATGCTAAAAAGAGGAATTTTTGGTTATAAAAAGAAAGTTCCATCCAGAAACCAAATCAAATTTCAAGTAAAAAAGAAAAAAAGTCAACTTTGAACAGGATATTTAACTTTTCAGTCAAAACACTTCATTTTCAATTTTAGAATTTAAATTACAAAAAGAGCGTGTGAGTGACAAAACTGAAATGGCTACCTAGAGTCCCTGTAATTCGAGACCTACGAGCTGTGAGTCCGTTTCTGTTATGGCTAACAACTCGTTAAATCATTCAAACAATTTGCAAAAGAAACGCAAGGAAAGTAATAAATATTAAATGGAGACCAAGGGAAGAATGAAAAGAGGAACTAAGAAAGTACATGTACAAAAAAAGGGTAAGGACACTCTTCCTCCAAGACATGAGAACCCACATGCGCGTTTGTAGACTCTTCTCTCGGGGAGCAGACTATAGATTGATTTACGACACTGGGGGGGGATTTACGTTTTCAACTATTTTTCTGTTTCTTTAGCGACCTCAGTTTGGATGAGCTTACTCCAACAGGGGTCTTTTGCCCGCAGGCAGGTCAAATTAAGGAAATTGAAAAAAAAAATTATTTATGGAAAAAAATAATAAGAATACATAAGTGCCAGCAGTAAGACACCTGGACCCGATATTTTCAATCACATTATTTTTTAAAGGAAGAATACTCATTTCCCGAATTCAGTTAAACATTTTTTCGGATCTTCAGCAAATGCAATTTTCTGTTTTTGTCCCTGTTCAAAATTTATAAATTTAGATCTAAAAAAAACTCTTCTGACGGACTTCATGAAAATTCATGAAAGCATTTATTTAACCTATTTTTCATTATTAAAACTTTTTATAACTTATAAATCTGAAAAATCTTCAAATTTATATTTATTTACATTTTAATAATTTATTTAAAAGTCTTAAAAAATTCACCAAAGAAATCTATTTAAATGTGTGAATTAAAATAATTTTAACTCTTAAGAGGCGGAGTGGAATTAATTAAAATTAAATTTTAAAAACTTATATTCCACATGAAGAAATTAAAACAATTTATTACACATATTTTGTGAGCTTATTAGAAGGAATTAAATAATCTCAAAATATGAACACTTTTGGGGAATAGAAGACATCTCTGTGAGATTATCTGTCAGTACAATTACATGGAATTAAATGTATTGAAAACATGTACTCTTTTGGAGAATAGGAACCTATGCGGCGGTTGCTATGGAAAAAGAAATAAATTAGTTTCTGAGATATCCTATTCTTATAACGACATTTTAGACAGATAGAAAAATCGCACACTCAAAATAATAGAATAATCTTCACTTTTACGCTGAAATCTGAAAATATTAATTTTTCTCTATTCAACACTTATTACCGGGACAGTAGGACCCTTCGCATTGGGATCGTCGCATCGAAATCCTCGGAGGGAACTAGTCCCCACCAGTGATCCCAGATCCGAAACGAGATGTGGTCCAATATTATGACAGGACTATGTCCGTGTGAATATAGTAGGAGACGCTGTAAATGACTGAGTTGCGCGCGCAACCCATTTCTCCTCTTCTGAATTTGAAAACTCGAAAGTGCACGATTGCCGGTCGGAGCACTTGGGCGATTCTATTTATATATCTATCTGCTAACAGCTAACTGCTTTGAAATAAATTCAGGAGATTGGGATTTTAATATTTCCAGATTTCGATGCTGACGATTCTCATGATTTGAATAGATCGCGCGCCTCTTAATATGCGTATATTTTTAGGTTATGTTATTTCATGTATAAAATATAAATTATATAAATATTAATACTATTATATATAAATATATACATATATTAATAATGATAATATTATAATTATGTTATATTATAATAGTCTTATTTATATCTTAATCTGCATTTGAAAAAAATTAAAGAAATTGGCGATTTTGGAATTCATCTCGTTTGGATAAAAACTCAATTATTTGATTCAAAAATTAATTATTTTGTTGAAAATATAACTATTTTGTAAAAAAAGACCTCTTTTCTATCAAAAGTTCAACTACTTTTTAAAAATGTTTATTTTTTTTATTTGAAGGGTAATCTCTTTCGTTGAAAATACATTTTTGAAACTGACAATTAATGAATACCATTTTTGGTTAAGAAATCATGTGTTTTGTTAAAAGGTCGTCTTTTTTTGTAGAAATTAAATTTTTTATGGAAAATTTATACTTTTTGATTAAAAAT
>NC_046658.1:10073018-10074430 GCF_010883055.1 Belonocnema kinseyi
CAACAAAAAAGGCTTACATTTTTTTATTAAAAACTGTTGAACTCATCCAAACAGAAAAATTTTTCACAAAACAGTTGAGTTTTCTGTCTTTAACTAAAATGACGAATCTTCAAAAAAAATCTAATTAACACAATAAATAAATTTTCAACCCAAAAGATTACTTTTCAACAAAATAAATTAATTTTCTATCAAATAATTGGTGTTTTAACTAATACAATGTACAGGATAAAGTTTCAACCAAAAATGGAATAGTACAATTTCCAGATAAAACCTGTGCTAAAAAATTGAATTGAACAAGAAAAAAAACAAATTTTCAACAAAATTGTTAAATTTTCAAGGGAAAAGGTGAATTTTTGACCAAGAAGATTAATGATCTATAAAAAAAACGATTTTCCAACTTAACTAATATATAAGATTAATTTTTAATCAATCATATAATAGTTACATTTTCAGATAAAGATAAATAATTTTTAACAAAAAAAATTAATTTTAAACAAAGTTGTCAAATTTTCAACCAATCAGATGAATTTTCGAAAAAGAAAATTGATGATCTACAAAAAAAAGACAAATCTTAAACAAAATACATGCATTTTTAAAGAAATTATTTAATTTTAAAGTAAAAAAGACGAATTATCTACAAAAAGTTCAATTTTTTAAGCGAAAAATATGAGTTTTTAATGAAAGAGTTAAACTTTCAACCAAATAGTTAAATTTTCAACCACAATTAAAAAACCTTGTTAAAAAATCGTATTTTTTTTACAAAGTAGTTCAACTGTTAGTGAAATAATCGACTTTCAAACCCAAGGAGATGTACAGTTGATATTTTAACCAAACAATTGCACTTTTGACCAAAAATGATACATTTTCAACCAAAAAGATTAAATTTCTACTAAACAAGGTCAATTTCCAACAAAATACATGAACTTTCAACGAAATTATTTAATTTTAAAAACAAAAAGAGTATTTCCACCCAAAAATTATGGTTTTAATTTTTAACAATATGTTTGCATTTACAACAGAACGACTTTACAACGAAAACATATTTATAGTTCATAATTCAACCGAAAAATGTAATTTTTAATCAAAAAGTATAAATTTTTAATAAAACAATTTAATTTCTACAAAGAAAGACGACCTTTTAACAAAAAACATGATTTCTTAACCAAAAATGGTATTGATTGATTGTTAGTTACAAAAATGTATTTTCAACGAAAGAGATTAACCTTCAAATCAAAAAAATAAAAATTTTAAAAAGCAGTTGAACTTTTGATAGAAAAGAGGGCTTTTTTACAATATAGTTTTATTTTCATCAAAATAATTAATTTTTCAATCAAATAATTGAGTTTTTATCCAAACGAGATGAATTCCAAAATCGCCAATTTCTTTAATTTCTTTCAAATGCGGATTAAGAT
>NC_046658.1:10074530-10082843 GCF_010883055.1 Belonocnema kinseyi
GTTTTCAAATTCAGAAGAGGAGAAATGGGTTGCGCGCGCAACTCAGTCATTTACAGCGTCTCCTACTATATTCACACGGACATAGCCCTGTCATAGGATTGGCCCACATCTCGTTTCAGATCTGGGATCACTGGTCCCCACTCGTAAACTTCTCCATTAAATGTGATAGGTAGGCGCACGCGCCTTGTACATTTTAAGATAGAGCATTCTCGTTCAGCTAGATATTCTAGATGAAAAATATAGCTAAACTTGACAGCCTATCTAGCTGCGTTTTCTAGCTGAAGTGTCTATAATTTTTTCTACCTAATAGGCCGATATATCTTAAGGTACAATGACGCCAAAATATATCAACCATATGTATAAATACTTAAATCTTTATTATGTATTAGATACATATACGACTTATTTATTAAAAATCTTAAATTGAAAACAGTTATGATCAATACATATCAATATGTACAATATGGCGTATCGAAAAAAAGTTGTAAACAAAGATTTTTTGGGGTTATACGCGCGCTGATAAAAGAATACTCACTTTACTTTGAGAGATTCAATATAATTCTGGAGGTAACAGCTAATCAAAAAATCTCTTATTTCCATAATCGGTTCCATCATTGCCGTTGCATTACTGTATATATTATTCAATTTTTAACTCTCACGAGGCACGAGCTTTTTGTATTAACAATTATTTTAGGTTAGAAATTTTAGCTCTGCGAACAAACTAATTACAAGAAATATGCTGTTTGATCTTCAGTGCTAGAATGTTTAGCAAATAATGATAGAATTATCTCCCATTGTCTGCAGGATAGAGACGGTTTATATATCTTAGCAATCTAGTTAGCCGTTCTACCTAAATTTTATTGCACATTCAGCTATATCTCCCCAGCAATATATTTCTAGCTAGAATAGATATACCATTTTTTTCAGTGTAGTAAGGTGTAAGAAACACAGTGCTGTGCACCCAGGTACAAGAATTTTTCGGATTCCAATAGGCATATCTGAGGAAAATCAAAAGTTTATCGAAAAATCTCGTTTTGCGTCGTGGGCCTTTAAGAATAAGTCAATTAGAAGATGCCCGGATTTATGAGGAACATTTTATAAGTGGTAAGTAAGAAATGTATGCGTTTTGAGTGTGAGATTATGTTCGCGAGGTTATATTTACCACAATTGTAGCGGAAGAATTATTTGTGATTTATATTTATTGCAATCGTTAGTGAATTGTTTCTACAATATAGGAACTCCAGCCTATACGTTCGGATAAAACCGAACATCTAGGTTTCTGCAAGCCTTGCTTGGAAATCCGAAAACAAAGCAAAATATTTTGCTTTTGCTTTTCATATGACTGAATTTCGTACCTAAATTGTCTATTTCTGTATAATCGGACATTTTTATTTGTTTTCGGATTTAATTCAAATGTAGGTAAACTCAATTTTTCAGGGCTTCAAGAGAATGAAAAATATATAGTATAGATTCATGGGAAAAATTCAAACAACCCAGTGGGCACAAAGTTTGGCGGCGTCTTTACGACATCGTTACTACAACTTTACGACCCCCTATGTCCATGTCGTTAAGGTGTCTTTACGATATCGTAAATAAGTCGTATGATCTGACGATGTCTTTACGATATCGCAAAGACACCGAAACGACATATGTGAACACTCCCTAATAATAGTACAGTTTGACAATATACAATAATATTTTCCTAGGAGAGATGAGGTGGGAGATAGGCGATCCCATGTATTTAATTTCAAACGATTTTCGCCAGCGCCACCTATTACCTGAGGCTTTTGCAAACTAAAATAAAGCGCACCCAATTACTCAGGCCAGTTTACGAACTGAAATAGATAATAGACGGTTCTACTTGAGCGGTCAAACAGGGTGGCATTTTTCCAGTTTGACAATGTCGGTAGAGAAGATCAGAGTGGGTAATTTCGCACATATGCTAGGTGCATTTGAAATGCTTTAATTAAAATGTAAACATAAAAGAATCTGACAGATCTGAAGGGAATTTTTTAAATTATGCACAATTAAACATTTTGAAAAAATTACTGTTTTTTTGGTATTCAAAGATTAATTTAATAGCCTATTAATCAAAATTTTAATCATTTGTTTAGTACATAACGATGAAAAAAATAAAAAATGGTTGAAAATAACAAACATTTTTATGGAAAATTAATACTTTTTTGGTGTTTAAAGATTACTATATATTTTTTGAATCCATTGTTTATTGGTAGAAAATTTATCTTCTCGGTTAAAAAATCATGTTTTTCATTAAAAATGTAACTCTTTTTGGAAATTTGTTGATTTTTATTTGAAAATTTAACTATTTTATTTATGCTTCGAAATTGATATTTTTCAGTTACAAATTCATATATTTGGTTGACAATTTTAAGATTTTTGTTTTCAAGTTTGTTGTTTTTGATCATAAAATTAATTTTTTGGTTAAAAATTCGTCTTTTAATTGAAAATTAAACTTCTTTTAAAATCCGTTGTTTTGGGTTCAAAACTGAACTATTAACTTGTCTTTTTAATGCTTGAAAATTAATCTTGGTAGAAAATTAATTTTTGTGTTACAGATGTAAGTACAAATTTAAGTTATTTTAAAAAAATATTTAGTAAATTTTCGGAAATATATATTTTTTAATTACTCAGAATGTTCTCAAATTTCTAAATGTCTGAAACGGAAGCGAATTTTTCTTAAAATTTTTAAAAATATTAAAAAATTTAAAAACTTGTCTTAAAAATATTACAAAAAACCTGGAGGACTTGGCAGGGTCATTGCATTTTTTTTAATTCTTTGGAAAAAGTGGAAAAATCATGTAATCTTGCAAATATTGACAGGGTTTTTTAAATTGAAAGATTAATTTTAAAGACTATTAATCAAAGTCTTATTAATTATTTTAGTAAGCCATGGCAATAAATGGTAGAAATTTTAAATCTTTATTGAAAATGTGTGTTTTTTGTTTGTCTAAAATTCAAGTACATATTTGTTAAATTAGCTGTTTTTTGGTAGAAAATAAAGCTTATATGAAAATTTCTTTTTTGTGTTGAAAATTCAAATATTTGGTTAAAAATTAATTTTTTTATTTAAAATTTTGAATTGAAAATTGAAGTATTTACCAACAACATTTTTTGGTTCAAATTTAAAACAATTTCTAAGTCCTAAAAAATTTTAAAATTGCCGAAGATATGATAGATTCTTTCTCAGAATTTTTAGAAATCTTTTAAAATTGTTAAAATTGGATGTTTTCAGTTTGTTATTTGCTGAGATGCCGACAAATTTTGAGCGAAATATAGATTTATTAAGATTTCGACAGAAAAAGGCTTTTAAAAATTTTGAAAGATTTGAAGATGATAAAAAAGTTTTCGTAAGTTTCCTAACAAAATTTAACATTTTTCTTATTTTCAAAGTTCATTTGAGGAGAATACTTTAAAAGATTTCAAGGTTTTTACAGAAAATGATCAAAAATTAGTTTTGAGAGAATATTCTACAACTTTTTCAAAACATTTCAAAAAAGTGCCAAAAAAGATTATGGAAAATTTTAATACTGAGAAGATTTTTAAATGATAAAAGAAAATATAGATTTCTGAAGATTTTTAAATAAAGTTTTGGATTCTATTTCAGAATTTGAAAAGGTTTTAAGAAATTAAAAATTGTTGGCATAACATTTCGGGGAAAGGCTTAGTTTATTTTTTATTTAAAAAACAAAATTTTGTAAAGAAAATTTTTTAACATTTTGAAACTTTTTAAAACATTAAAAAACTGCGTTGACTCAAGGATCCGGTAAACAAAAGTATCAACACTCAAAAATTTCGAAAAAGTAAATATGATTTATCGTGTATGTTATTGGACTGGTGTCATTTTTAGATGACGGTTGCCGACAGTAGAACCATGCGGTGGTTATTTAATCTTTTTCTTAAAAATTTTATATACAATATTTCCTAAATTCATATAATTTGATGTAATATTTAATATTTTACAGACTACTGAAAAATCTTAAATTAGAAAAGTCCGTAACGATAAAATTCCTGATAGTTTCTAAGGTTATTGAATTTTAAATTTTACGAATATAAAACATGAGTAAAATTGTGTAAGTATTAAAAAAACTAATTTTAATTTTTAAAAATTTTTAATGAAAAATTGTTTAAATTCGTTGTTTTTTGGGTAGACAATAAAGCTTGTATGGAAATTCCTTTCTTTATTGAAAATTCAAATATTTGGTTAAAAATTAATTTTTTCATTTAAAATTTTGGATTGAAAATTGAAGTATTCAACAAGTACAATTTTTTAGTTTAAACTTTAACTATTCTATTTATTTTTTTATTGGTTCAAAATTAATCTTCATAGTTGAGAATTCTTTTTTTATACAATATTTATTTTTCAACGCCCAAATTTTTCTTAGAATTTTTAAGTCTTAAAAAATTAAAAAATTGCCGAAGATATTTTGGATTCTTTCCCAGCATTTTTAGAAATCTTTTCAAATTTTCTCTAACAATTTATTTCTAAAAATCAAAAACCCTTTTAAAGTTTCATATGAAGCTAAAGAATATTCTTTCATTACCTTTCAAAATTGTCAAAAAGATGTTAAATTTGTTCGAAAACCTGATTGATTGCATTCTGCATGAATATGATAGTGGATGTTTTCCGTTTGTTATTTTCTGTGAGGTCGACAAATGTTGAGCGAAATATAGATTTTTTTTAATTTCGACAGAAAATGCTTGTAAAAAATGTTGAAAGATTTGAAGTAGATGAAAAAGTTTTCTCAAAGTTTCTCAAAAGATTTGAAGACTTTTTAAGAAAATGATCAAATTTATCCACAAATAATTTTGAGTGAATATTCTACAACTTTTTAAAATATTTACAAAAATTGTAAAAAAAAATTATGAAAAATTTTAAGCTAATTTTAATAATTTTGTACAATTTAAAAATAATAGGAAAAATTATAATTCATTAAAAACATAATTTTGAAACTTTAACAAATAATGTTAATATAGAGAAGACTTTTAAGAGATAAAAGAAAATTTAGATTTTTTAATATTTTGAAATAAAATTTTACATTCTTTTTCAGAATTTCTAAAGGTTTTATTATGAAATAAAGTAATTATTTTGAAAATCTGTAAAACATATAAGAAATGCGTCGACTCAAGGATCCGGAAAAACAAAAGTATCAACACTTAAAATTTTCCGAAAAAATAAATACTACATACCACCCAGTTGACGGTTCTGGGAGCTGGTGTCATTTTTAAATGACGGTTGCTGACAGTAGGGCCATGTAGTGGTTGTTTGATCTTATTTTTAATCTTTATATACAATATTTCCTAAATTCATATAGTTCGATATAATATTTCATATATTTCAGACAATTTAAAAATATTAAATTAGAAAAGTTCGCAATAATAAAATTCGTGATAGTTGCTAAAGCAACAGACATTCAAAAAGTTTGTAAGTATTAAAAAAATTAATTTTAATTAATATAATTTTTTTAAATGGAAAAAAGTTTAGACAGCGAGAATCGAGCCAGCAACCTTACGGCTACAAACCCGAAGTGCTTTCCCCTGTTTTTACAAAAATTATGAATTTAAACAAAAAAACACACTACCTGGCACTCAATTGCCAGTGCTTACAGAAATATTGGAGACGGCTGGATTACAAAAATTTTAAAGAAATAAGTTGAAGTGAATAATAGAAAATTTAATAATTTAATATTTCAACAATATCTTGCCTTCACAACATGAGAAGTCAAACTGTGATTTTGTTTTGAATTCGCCCAATTTGTTGAAATGATATTAGTAGGGCGGAGGGGAATCTTCGATTCTTGCAGAATCTTAGCACCTCTAGTTCGCGGAACCGGCGGAGATTTTCCGAGAAATGTATTTCCCCGCAAAACAAATGCAATATAAATAGACGAGTAGCTCTTGAAAACTAATTTCTTAAATACTTATTATATAATCTAATTAAATTGTATTTAGTTAAACTTTAAATAAATAAATAAATTGATTAAAATAAATTAAATAAAAAAGTATGTAATTTTCTTTTAACTTTTAATCTGGGCTATTAATTTCAGCTTAAGTTTAGTGTTAAAAAATGACTTTTTTTTTGCAATTACAATAATTTTTAATACAAAATACAAATTTGGAATAACTATTTGCTTGTTACAAAGGTAAAACCACATTCCAAGATTTGACAAGAAGGAATCACAGCTAATCAGTTTCTTTTTAAAGTTATATAAATATAATTTTGGTAAGATTTCGAGGAAATTTTCAAAAACATTTCTGAAGATTTCACATGTGCCGAAAAAAATGCAGAAAATTTTTATGCTTTTTTTTTATTTTAAAATTAAAATTAAAATTAAAATTAAAATTAAAATTAAAATTTTTTAAAATTAAATTAAATTAAAATTAAATAATTTTAAATTACTTTAAGGCCTTTACAAAACTTCTACACCTTCGAAATACCTTTTCAAATCATTCAGTTCTCCTAAAAAATCTTTTAATTGTCCTAAAATCTTCTAGATTTTTTTCGTGTGTTTTAAAATGAAAACTCAATTATTTAAAAAATTAAGACATTCTAAGTTTTTTGCCTATTATGTATTTCATTTTTCTTACCTCTTTCAAAGTTTGAAGAAATTTACAAATTGTATACTGCAATAGCAAAATTTGAAGAACAGAGTTATTTCCTATAATATTCACTCAAAAAAATTTCTAGTTAAATCAACGAGAATTCTGGTTGAATATGGCCTTAATATTGTTCTGGTTAGAGTAACCAGAAATCTGGTTACATTAACCAGATTGTATGGTTAATTTAATCAGAATTACGGTTAATTTAACCATAATTGTGGTTAATTTAACTAGAATTCTGGTTACTTTAACCAGAAGAAATAGTAAGGGCCTATTTAACCAGAATTTTGGTTGCTTTAACCAGACATTTTTTTGACTGTTAGAAAATCCACTTGCAATTAAAATTTTCTTTTTAATCAATAATGTTTAGAAACAGTTGTAAAACATTTGATCATGAAATAACATCACTTAATTGAAAATTTTCATTTACAAAATTGATGTTGCGGTAAACTCGTAATATATATGAATAGACTTTATTACAGACGGTTAACTTAAGTAGTCTTTTTTTTTTGAGTGACTAGCAAAATTCTTAGAAATTGCAAAAATCAGCTGCAAGAATAAAAAACGAACATACATATCTTATTTTTTTCAAATCTAACTTTGTCTATTAAATCATTAATATCCATGAGCGAGCTGGGCCTATTCGCCCTGTTAATAAAAGTTAATATGCATAAATATATTAAATTTAATGTATTATTTTTTAACGCAAACAATTAAAAATGCCTTGGAACATTTTTAAATACTCTCAAATATTGAAATTCCTTTAAAATATTTTGACACACCTTTAACATTTTTTCAAAGATTTTTAAAGTACTTTTGCATTTTGTTGAATAACCATTCTAAAAAATTTTTAATTCTTTAAAATTTCTAAAAATAATAAAAATAAGTAGAAAATTCCTTAACATCTTTTAAAACATCCTCAAATATTTAAAATCTTTTGAAATCTTTTGAAACCTCTTGAAATTTTTTAAAGCTCTTGAAAATATATTGAAATTTTTTAAATATCATGAAATATATCAAATCCTTTAAAAGCTCATATTAAATTATTGTAATCAATTAAAAATTTCTTGGAATTCTTAGAAATTTTGTTAAAGATTTCTAAAGTACTTATGAATTTTTTTAAATCACCCTTCTAAAATTTTTTTAAATCTTTGAAATTCCTTTAAATTATAAAAAAAAATTAAAGATTCCTTGTCATCTTTTGAAACATCCTCAAATATTTAAAATCCGTAAAAATCTTTTGAAATCTCTTGAAATGTTGTCAAGCTTCAGATGAAAATTTAAAAAAAGAGAAAAGTTACAAAACGTGAAACAGTGAAATGTTTGCTGATTAGAGTTTTGCAAATGGGATGCATAAAAATTCAAAGCTTTCGAAATCTAATTTTGAAACATTTTCAACTATTCAATAAGAATAATTTTTAACTCGATGGGATTCAAGTCTTCAAATTTTGAATTGTAAAATTGACAGTTTATTCATAAAAAATTACTAATCATGGATTAATTGAAAGCGTGCAAAATTTAAACTTACGTTTTTCAATTGGGCAATCTCTAAATGAAATTATTTCAGACTAAAATCTAGAAAACAGACAAATTTCAAAGTGTTAACAACTTTAATGTTTGTAGATTAGTTAAAGTATTAAAGTCTTAATAGAAATTACTCGAGTTAAAGTTTAACTATTTCTAAAACGATTTTTG
>NC_046658.1:10082943-10089624 GCF_010883055.1 Belonocnema kinseyi
TAGAGCTCCAAGGAGATTATGTTGAAAAATAAAAAAAAATTTACCCAAAAAAATTGTTTTTATACTTCATTCTAAGGACTTATTGAACTACCCTCGTACCTATGTTATCAAGATAGAATCACATCAGTTTTTTCAATATAGAAACTGTAGACTTAATACAATAGACATCGCACACATATTATGAAAATTAATATATTGGTATAAATTAATTTACTTCTTACTGCATAAGTATCTTATTGAATATAATAATCGACAAGTTGACATGATATGAAGTTGGTTCTCTTCGCCGCTAACAATTATTTTGAAATTCAATAATATTTATAAAATTCAAAACATTGGTGCACATAATCAATTTTATTTATGCAAATGTACATAGGAATTTGCAGCTTGGATAAACAACAAACTTTAGGCTGACACACAAATCAAATCACTCATAAACCAAGGTCATAAAACTAGGTTATAAATTTACTGTATCTATAATTTTTTTCGCTGACTATTTGTACGTTTTAATCTACTTAAATTTTTAAAGAAAAAAGTATTGAGCCCTTTGTGAAATAAGTGAAGTTCGATGATTTTTTGCATATTTTAAATTGTTGTTTTAGGAAAGCAATTCCATATTCAAATCTTAGTAAACAATGTATGATAAAAGAATTCGATAAATTAAAAACTGTGTGGTTTATGAAAATTTTCGTATAGCAGAACATTATTTTTTCTCATTGATGTTATTAAAGAATTTTTGTACATGCAACTTTTATTTATTATTCATTAACTTTGGGTCGTTTTTAAGCGTTTTAAATATTTAAAGACAACAAGTGTTAAGTCCCTTGTTAAATAAGTGAAACTTACTTCGCTTTTTCACATATTTTATATTATTGTTTAAGAAATGTTATTTTTCATTAAAAATTGAATAAGAGAGTATTATATACAATAAAAAAGTTGGATAAATCGAAAACTGCGAATTTTATGCAGAACTTTTGTTTATTGTTTATTACTTTTAGATATTTTATAACATTTTTAAATATATTAAGAAAACAAAAGTATAGAGCCTTTTTTGAAATAAAATTCAATTCTAAAATTTTTATGAATAAAAAATGATACATTGAAGTCTCTCGAAAATTTTCAAGTATCATCAGAAAGATGTTTCCTTAAAAGAAACATTGAGTTCCATAACGTTTAGTTTGAAGATGGTTGAGGATCACCATACGACTTCGTACCACAATGCCTTGAAATTCTTAGTCGAGATTTTGTCACCGAGATCCAAGTGCTTCGATAGCAAAGTAGGTAGAGCGCGCGATTAGGACACTTGTTTATGTAGTTTAGGTAGGGTTTGAATCCCAGAGGAGTGCGATTTTTCAAAGCGTTTAAACGTGCGATTATATTTGTAAGTAACAATGTACGAGAATTAAGTATTTTAATAATTTAAAAAATGAAGACTATATGACAATGATTTCGAAAACAATTTTTTTTCGTGGATAAATAGTGTTCAGTTGAGGCTCAGTCTATTGCTCCAATACTTCATATTCTTAGATTAAGAAAATATATTCTTGAAGTGTATCAAAAATGATTTCTTGGAAGTAAGCTATGTTCCACATTTGAATACATCTCCATATGAAGTAACAAAATAAAGTTTTAGAATAATAAAATGCGATATTCTATCTGAGAATACATTTTCTCAGATTAAGAACATGTACGCCTGTTCCAAGCATACGGTAGCAAGTATTTCTTTATTTGGAACACACTCATATTCTATCGTCCTCATTCGTACCTACGATTTACTTGAACCAAGTAACATTTACTTGATTTAAGAACAATTTTTTTTCAGTGTAGCGTGCGCATTGCCTGTAGCCGAAAAAACAATGGGATAAATAGGTGCATGATTCACATTCCTCCATATGGTCTTTCCGGTTACAAGTGTTGCATTCAGAAAAATTAAGAATTTGTATTAATATGAATACGCGATTTTTCCTCCGTCTAAAAATCCCTTACGGGAACAGAAAAAGTGCAAATCCTATTCTTCTTTTTATAACTTATAAATTCGAAAGATATTCAAATTCATATTTATTTATATTTTAATAATTTATTTTAAACCTCTTAAAAAATTCAACAAAGAAATCTATGTAAATGTGTGAATTTAAATAATTTCAACTCTAGAGCGGCAGAGTTGAATTGATGAGAATTGAAATTTCAGAATTTACATTCCGCATGGAAAAATTAAAACAACTTATTACACATATTTTGTGAACTTATTAGAAGGAATTAAATAAAATCAAAATATGAGCACTTCTGAGGAATAAAAAATATCTCTGTGAGGTGCGTTACTGGTACAATTAGAAGGAACTAAATATATTAAAAACACGTTCTCTTTGGGAGAATAGAAAACTGTGTGGCGGTCGCTATGGAGATAGAAGTGAATAAGTTTAGGAGGTATCTTATTCTTATTGTGAAATTTTAGACAGATAGAAAAATCGCGCATTCAAAATAATAGAATAATCTTCACTTTTACGCTGAAATCTGAAAATATTAATTTTTCTCTATTCTACGCTTATTACCGGGTTCAATTCTTGCCTTAACTCGCTATATTTGTGGATCTTGGTTGTAAAGGTTGACTGCAAATTTCGGTTAAGCGGACAAGCAATGTCGATGATGTAGACTCTTCCACCTTTTTTCTCGCATCACGATGTTAGGTGGATTGGTCCGGATGTAATGATCCTTTTGGATAGTGACATCCCAATATAAGATGTAATCTTCGCTTTCTAAAACGGGCATTGGAATGTATCTATAAAAGGGCATCCATTCTTTTAAGAGGCCTAGGTTTTGGAGAAGTTGTTGATGTATAACGCCCGCTACATCATTATGTCTGTGCGTATATTCTCTCTAAACCATTACGCGACAGACATCAATAATGTGCTCGATGGATTCGTTGGTATCTCCACATAATCGGCATCGGTCAACCACGTCTTGATGTAACACGTGTTTGCGATAATTCCTGGTGCTGACAACCTTTTCCTGTATCGCAATGACAAACCCTTCCGTCTCTGGATACAGAATACCCTTTCTTAGCCAAATATTAGATGCCTCACTATCCACTTCATTTTGATCTAACATGTTGGGGTGCTCGCCATGGATGGCTTTCTGCCTCCATTGTATTTCTAATTCCTCCATGGTTTCTGCCCATATATTCAAGGCCCCATCTGAGGACAAGTTTAAGGGCGTGTAGTCAAGATCCGGTTGGCAGATGGTACTGTAAAGCGCAACATTTCGTTTGCTGTTAAAATAGTCTCGAAACTGTATAAGTTGTGACTCACACAGTTTTTTGACATCTACAACGCCCCTACCTCCTAAATGTTGTGGTGGAACTACCCTTTTAATCGCTGAATTTCTGTAGGGCATTCGGTGCTTCGTCATTTCTACGCGAATAATTCTGCGTAACTTTTCAAGGTCGGTGTTAGACGATTTCATGAGCCCGATGGAGTACGTGAGAACAGGGGTGGTATATGTATTGTTTGCCCTGATTTTGTTTTCTGAGTTGAGAAAACTCATCATAATTAATTTGAATATCGTAGTGAAGGCAGTCGTTAGGATTGTCTTAACTATCGTATGTTGAATACCCTTAGATTTAAGAATACCCAGATATTTATATGATTCGCCTGCATCCATTGCCTCGGTGTCATTTTCGAAATCGTTCTCTAACTTTGCGGTTCCCTATTCCCCTCTGATTAAATGCATTGTTTCTACATTTATCTAGTCCGAACTCCATGTGGATATCATTGGAAAACTGATTTGTGACATCAATCACTTGCTGCAGTTTCTGGGCTGAACTAGCTTACAGCTTCAGGTCATTTATGCAAAGAAGATGGGTCACTTGATGACCATCCTCATTATCATGAATTCTGAACCCATGCGACATGACATGCTGTTAAGTGTTTTACTCAATGGATTCAACGCTAAACAGAACCATAGTGCGCTGAAGGAGTATCCTTGAAATATACCCTTCGTAAAGCATATTGATCTAGTTATCCTTGGTTGTCCATGATCAAAATACTTGATTCTCGTACCCCAGAGCCTCATCGCATGGCTTAGAAAGTCAATAATGCATGGACAGATTTTGTAAATTTTTAAGACTTCAAGCAAATAGCCATGCGTTACGGAAGGAAACGTTTGCTTGTAGTCAATGTATGCCATGTATAAGTTTCTTTGATGCTTACGAGCTTGAGTCATGGCAACAACGTCTATAGTGACTATATTTTTACAGCCTTGCGAGTACTTACAACATTCTTTTTATTCTTCTTTAAGAATGTCATTCTCGTCGCAATGGGAATATACCTTATTTGCAATGATAGCTGTAAGAAATTTATAAATTGTTGGAAGACAGGCTATTGGTCGAAAGTCAGATGGATTTTAAGCGTCTGGTTTTTTAGGTAACATATACGTAGTACCCTGGAGCATAAAGCCTGGCATCAGATATGGGTGTTCAATGATCTTCTGAGAATACCTTTCCAACGCAAGATGCACACTCGTCAGATACTTGTACCAGAAGTTGTGCACCATGTCTGGACCTGGAGCTTTCAAATTACTTGCCCTTTTCAAGACCGCTGAAACATCTAAAGCTGTGATGTTTTGTCAGTTGCATTTCAGGGTTATTGCTTGCCCTTGCTTCCTTCCTCCAGTTTGAACCACGCAGTCTCCAAATTACATCTGTTCATTTTTCGCCAAACACCCGACTAGTAGTTAGTCATATCTTTCAATTGAGGGACTTCGGTGCCTCGGTGGTTATTTGGCCTTACTCTCAGTTCACGATAGAACCTTCTTTCATCTGTCTGAAAGTTTTTATTTTGTTGCCTTCGTACATTACTTTTCTTATACCGACGCAGTCTGGCAGTAAGAACATCAAGTCTCTGTCGTTGAGAGTCTAAAATTTCATCCAATATTGCTGGTGTTAATGTCTCGATGTGCCGAGGGTGGATGATTTTAGTAACATGGTTCATCAGCTTTCTGGTTCTATTTCCTTTTTTATATTGAGTTAATCGGCCCAATTTGCACCTTACTGTGCCTATCCACATCATCGTTAGTAATATCCGGATGTGGCTCTAATGGATCCGGTGCATGATGTTCATTATCCCTAGCACCTATGCCTTCAGCATCAATCAAGTCTTCATTATCCACATCTTCCAAGGCGAGCTCATCAATAGAAAGCTGCCGTTCCACTTCTATTTTGATAAAGGCTATTTCAAAAGCCGAAAGCAGTCTGTTTAATATATTGAGAGTTTTTGATCTGCCAGATTCTGCTCATTTATTTTTGTGGCTAGTTCTGGGTATTTAAGTAAGAAGAGTCTATGATGTTCTATCCTCGCACTTTGCCCACATTTCTCTGCCAAAAAATGAAGGGGCATAACATCTCTGTTCATATGGTACGTCCATTTTCGTGGCTTTTTTGGTTGCTGAACCTCTGTATCTACCTCTGGTTGTATAAATTCATCCACCTCTGGAGGATGTGGTGGTGTTGGATGAGCAATAGGTTGAGGAAGGAACATCAGTTGCTCCTGCTTGACCGTTTGACGCAGCTTTCTCTAACTGATGTTCATTGCCGTCTTTTTTCCACGCCAAATCAACCTGTTATTTAATCTCCATTGCTCGGTCTTCTGTAACATGTAGATTAATCCTGATGTCCTTCACCTTAGCGATAAGATCTCTAAGTGCGACTTTTTGTACATTAGGATACTTTGCAGCAAATGTTGTTCTTACATTGTATCCTTTTTCCATTTTTGTTTCAAACTTCGCACTTTCGTAATAGAGACGCACTAATTCCGCTTCCATTGTGGTATTCCAATTGATGCTCTCCCACGGTATTTCTGTCGAGGTGATTGGCTGCAAATAGTTAGCGCTAGCCAAAGCATCCTTAGCAGGTACAATTGATGTTCCACTGTTTACCGTTTGTCACAGATGTTCTTGCTTGCCAGCTGTTTGGTTAGTGAGATCTGTCTGACCATTTTGCAGCTCACCATCGCCACCGTGCCGCATGCTGTGGCCCCCGCTGTTGCTCCAGGGGCGCCCCGAGGATCCTCGGGAAGGGACAAGGGTTTCAAAATCTTTAATATATTCTCCATTTTTCATTGGTGGGTTTCGGTGTTCTACTTAGTCCCTCTCCTCTTCGTTATCAGCCTATTTGGCAAGGGAAACCCTGTCAGTAGCAATGCTACCGCCAACATTGCCGTCAAATTCATGAGAGGAGAACACAAGCACTACCGCCACATCAACGTGGAACACCTTTGGTAATATTATTCGGTAATATTATTCCATAATATTATTCGGTAATATTTTTCGTTAATAATAAAAAAATTTTTCAATTCCTATTACTAAATTATATGTTTTGATGCATTTTTTGGATAACTCGTTACAGCTGCTCTTAAAGTTACTGAAAAATATGTTATTCCTTTTATATTCATAAAAAGTATCAAGTTTTTAATGAATTTTTGTAATTTTTCTATACATAACAATACAAAAACAGGCTTACCTGATCGGAGCACCATCTATTGGATTTATGTGAACTACGATACCCCTCCGGATGCTAAATAATAACTACTACATACACATACAGGTGATATAACTACGAATATAAATAAAAGTCATTTGTAAGATTAAGAAGGAATTTCCGATTTATAATTTATATCATCTCTAAATACG
>NC_046658.1:10089724-10093965 GCF_010883055.1 Belonocnema kinseyi
ATAGTTCTTCATCCCTCTTAATACTTTTTTCACCTCCTCGTTAGTGATGGGTGGGCATTCTTTATCAGGTGTTATGAGGGCAACACATAACTCCTTGAAGCTCTTTCAATTTTCAGTGCATCGAGCCAAAGCAGCCCTATCCGACTACGGAGAAAAGTACTTGTCGCTTACAAGTTCCACTTCGCGATGAATTAATCCGCCGGGCAGCGCGTCAATCGCCCTGATCTAGAAAAGCATTGGTCTTATGGAAAACTCAATAATTAATATTAAATAAAAACATTCCAGATCGTTTCATATTACAAAATTAAGACCAACAATTCTATGATGGTTAATTGATATTTAAAAAATTTTAAAGTCATTAAAGTGTAAAAGGATTATTGGAAAAAGATTATTTTAAAAGTGCTATATATCGCTGAATTTTCAAGATTTCATATATTGCAAGCAGCATTTAAACGCGTTTAACTATTTATATTTATTATATATGGATTTATTCTAATGGAATTTCAATATAAAATTATTAAAATTATAACTTTACACATGGTTGTTATTAGCAATTAAACATTTTTGAATGTTATTAATTCAATTTTTAAGAAGGAGACATTTTTTCGGCTAAATATAACAAGTCAATCAAAATTGTTGTATGCAAATATTTCTATAATTCAAACACATGTTTATTGCATGATTTATTGATATCTAGGAGTAAAATAATTTTTTTTGAAAAAAATACACGTATAAAAACTGGGAGGGGGAGGGGGTGAATGGATTTAACGAATAATTAAATATAAGCAAAATCCATAAATTCAGTATATTTTTCTAAATGCACAACTAAATGACACCCAATACATGTACCTTTAATACATGCAGATATTCATTATTACTTTACAAAACTTGCAAACTAATTGGATCAGTCAAGGAACTGAAGGTAAGCTAAATTGGCTTCAACTATGGGGGTTTGGATTTATTCGAAAAGAAGCTTGGCTTACTTCTCCTTCAATTGACTGGCTTTTTCAATCTTGGATAACTTTGGACCTAATTGAGCTACTTATCCTTTTCTTTTTTATTTTAACAGCGTTTATTATCTTATTTTGGAACATATTAAAAATAATAAAAAACTTCAAAATTACTAAAATAGCGGTGGTTTTTCTAAAAATATGAACATATGCTTTGAAAAAAACCCCACAATTATATATTTTTTGCCAATTTCGTTCAAAATTTTTAGTCTCATTATAAAGATATCTTTTGGGTCTTATGCAGGCCAAATAACTTTTGTCGCCAGGAGAATTTTTTTTTCATACAATCAGATCTTCCAATTCTTCTTGCAAACAAAAAATATGACATTTTTTTTAGATCAAACTCTTCACGCCTAAAATTCCTATAAAAAAACCCTTGACCTTTTGCGATATTTTGCATCGTCAGTGAGAATAATTCAGCAATAAATTTTTTATTTTAAAAAATAATTCTCCCGCCCTAAAAAATGGTTTAACCCGCCCAAAGCTGATATGATGTCTTTCTTCTATTAGCAGAAACTTTGTTTAAATATTGGGAAGAATGAAAAGGCGGAATTTTTCAGAAAATCTTACATTTTTTCATCCTACTTTAGGAAAATAAAAATATAGTTTCTCGAAAATCCCACCTTTTTATTCTTCCCAATATTTTGGAAAAGTTTCTGCTAATATAAGAAAGTCATTCTATCAGCTTTATGTGGACTAAACCATTTTTGAAGCCGAAAGAACTATTTTTTTCCTAAAAATTTTAATTTTAATTTTCCAGTGTCATTTTAATAGAAAGTTTTTAGACTTGCATAATAGTATCTCAAAAAATTTTCGTATCAAAATCAAAAAGAAAATGATAAATATCTCAATTAGGTCAAAAGTGGTTGAGGATTCAAAAAAATTGTAGTTTTTAAAAAATAAAGCACAAAACATACCTACTTCCCTACTTTATAATTTTATAAATAATTCGTCTTAAAGTTCTATAAAATATAACTTATAATAATATACTCTCATATTACTCTTTTATGCAGACAAAACACTAACATTTTCTGTTTCGTTAACTTAACCGTGATACCATTTTTTTAAATTATTAGTATGGCTTCTATTTTAATTATTCTTGAATAATATGTGAAGTATAAAACTTCTAAAACACATACATAACGAGGACATAACCTTGCCATCGGGATCCTTCACTTCTCGATTGTTCTGATAATTTATTCAGGTAAAAAGTGTAGCTAACAAACAAATTGACCACTTTGTATTGCAAAGCTGGGCAGTATGTCACAAAAATTGTATTTGAGGTATCTGAAATACAAACTACATTCAAACAAAATACATTTGAAATACCTCACGGGGAGAATACTATTAGCTGATGTAGTTCAAATAAAACTACAAAATACAGACCAGTATTTTGAAATATGATTTGAAATACATGTTAGAATTGTATTATGTAGTTGAGGTTTTTTGTGTATTTTCTTGAAAATATTTTCTTAATATCAGCTAATGAAAATTAGACTTAAAAGAAAGAGAGTGGAGAGAATTTTGATGGTCATGAGAGGAGGGGCGGTAAATGGGACTTGGAGAGAAGTTGAGAGAGAGCAGAGCAAAAATCAATTTGAAGAGGGGGGGGGGGTGAATCCTACAATACGGTGCATAGAGCTGCGCAGAACCATTACCTGACACATTACGCTGCACGTTAGAGTTCTGTGATGCGCATTGCTGCTCAGTAGAGTTCTGCGATGCACATGACCCTACAGTATAGTTATGTGCTGTTTATGGATGCATAGCAGAGTTATGTGATGTTTATAGATGCGCAGTATTGTTTTGTGATGCGCATGATTATGTGGTATACTTCTGTGATGTACATGGCTGCGTAGTAGAGTTATGTGATATACATGGATGCGCAGTAGAATTGTGTGGTGTGCATGGATGCACAGTATAGTTCTGTGATGTGCATAGCTGCGCAGTAGAACTGCGTATTAGGCTGCGTAATATAGTTATATCGCGCTCAGGGTGCGAATTAGATCCATGTAATATTTAGGTCTGTGTAGTAGAGTCCTGTAATACACGTTCTGCGCATTAGAACCATGAAATTTTTAGGGTTTCGCATTAGAGTACTCTAGCCTATAGAATTGCGCAGTCGAAATTTATAGTGAGTATAAATATGCAGTAGGTTCTGCAGGACGTAGGGATGCTCGACAGGCACGTGTGGTACACGAGTGAGAGCAGTAAAGGCCTACTGCATGTTGGGGTGCACAGTAGATATACAATATGGTTAAGGCTGCTCATTGGAGACCTCCGATGTGTATCGGTGCGCATTAGAGATACATGGCTCGTACAGATACGCAGTACAGTCTTCAAGTATATATTCTGTGATGCACCTGGCTGCGCAGTAGAGGTATGCGACGTTTTGGTCTGTGTATTAGATCACCGTTATGTTTAGGGCTGCGCAGTAGAATCGTGTGATGCACAGGTCAGCGCACGAAGTAAGACTTTACTGCGCACACGCATGTACCACATGTGTCTGCCGATCATCCCTACACTCTGCAGAACTTACTGCGCAGCTCCAGGCATCATTATTCTCTAATGTGCATGCCTATATACTGAAGGACGCTAATGCACAATCATGTAGACTAGAGGACTCAATTGCGCATCCTGATGTGTCACATAATGGTTCTGCGCAGCGCTATGCACCGTATTGTAGGATTCATTCCCACCTTTCAAATTGCTTTTCTGCTGCGCAGCCTAGGTGTTTCATAACTCTGCTGCGCATTCATGCGTATCACATAACTGTACTGCACATCGATGTAATCACAGAAGTATATTACATAGTCATGCGTATCACAAAACAATGTTGCGCATCCATCAACACGACAGAACTCTAATGTGCAGCCATGCGCAAAACAGAACTCTACAGCGCAGCCATGCACATCACAGTACTCTACTGCGCAGTCATGCGCATCACATAACGCTACTGCACAGCCATGTACATCACATAACTCTACTGTACATACATGCGCATCACATTACTCTACGGCGCAGTCATGCGCACCCCAGAACTCTACTGCACAGCTGCGTGCATCACAGAACTCTACTGCACATCCGTGTGCACCGCAGAAATCTACTACACAGCCATGATCATCACAGAACTCTACTGCACAGTCATGCTCATAACAGAACTCTAATGTGCAGCATAATATACCACATAATGTTCCTGCGCAGTGCTATGCGCCGTATTATAGAATTCAC
>NC_046658.1:10093975-10094894 GCF_010883055.1 Belonocnema kinseyi
CTCAAATTGATTTTCGCACTTCTCTCTCCCATCCTCTCTCCAAATCCCACTTACCTCCCCTCCTCTCATGACAATCAACATTCTCTCCTCTCTCTTTCTCTCTACTCTGCTCTCCTTGTCCCTCTTTTGCACTTCCACTCTTTGATCATAAAAATCCTATGCTTATTATACACTCTAGGGATTTTTAATTTACTTTTTATATGCTGATATTACGAAATATTTTCAAGAAAATACACAAAATAGCTTGACTACAAAATACAATTCTAACATGCATTTCAAATAATATTTCAAAATACTGATTTGTATTTTGTAGTTGTATTTGAACTACATACATCAGCTAAATTGTATTTTACCCGTGATGTATTTCAACTACTAGTCTAACAAGGAAGGTACCCGAGGTGTACCTCGCCGATTTTCTTGAAATTGTAATATGTTATAGAACATCAAAAAATATTCGACACGTATTTTTTTATACGTGCCCATAAGTCCATTTAAGTGGTGAAACCCACCCTTGAAGTTCACCCCTAAAAACACATTTTTCTTAATTTCTCGAATACAATTCGTAATTTTTTACTGGAAAAAGTGGGTAACACTTGTTATTGAAAAGCACAGATTTATGTATTAATTTTTGGTCATCAGACTCGCAACCCCCGTTTTTTATTAATGAAAAACTATATTTGATGGCCATTTTTTCACTATACACATTCCAAAATCTGTTGAATCTTGACAAAATTAATTGTTTTATGCACAATAATCAAAAATAAAGTTGACCTGTTCCGGCATTTTCCAAAAAAAATCCCTTGAGGGGGTGAGCTACCCCTAACATTTATACTGTTATACTTCGTTATTCCATTACTATATCATGGTGTAAAACTCTTGGATACTATTAAAATTGTTAAGTAAAGTTGATGTAGTTTGA
>NC_046658.1:10094994-10109747 GCF_010883055.1 Belonocnema kinseyi
TTACCCACTTTGTTTCAGTAAAAAATTACGAATTGTATTCGAGAAATTAAAAAAAATGTGTTTTTAGGAGTGAACTTCAAGGGTGGTTTTCACCCCTTAAATATGCTTATGGGCACGTATAAAAAAATACGTATCGAATATTTTTTGATGTTCTACAACATATCACAATTTCAAGAAAATCGGTGAGGTACACCTCGGGTACCTTCCTTGTGAATCAAACGCTGCTTTGAAATCTACGAACAAAGCGACTAGTTTCCCTTTCCGTCTCCCCAAATTTCTGTTAACTAAATAGTTAAGTACGTAAATGCTGTCTATAGTTCCCATCCCTTTTCTAAATCTTGTCTGATTATGTGGGATACTTTCTTTTTGTTCTACCTGACTGTCAAACCTTTTTCTTAAGATTTCTGCATATATTTTATAGCCGACTGACATGAGGGTCATCCCTCTGTATTCCTCCACCTTCTTTCCTTCCCCTTTCTTGACAAGCGGTACCACTAGTCCCGTCGTCCACTCTTCCGGCCAACCTTCCCCTTTCCATACCTTGTTGCAGATCTTCCACATCCCATCCCTAATCCCTTCTCCAAACTTCATCGCTTCGTTCTCCATCCCATCTTTTCCCGTCGCCTTGTTTTTTTTAACCTATTTATTGCCTCATCCACTTCTTCTCTTGTTATCTCGGTCCCTTCCTCCATTTCTATTTCTTCGTTAACGCCCTTCCTTTCCCCTCTATCCCTATTTATCATATCCCACACCCTACCTTCTTTGATCGCTTTTTCTACCTCTGCTTTATATTCTTCCTTTCACCTCTGTCTTTTTATTTCCAGGATCTTCTCATGTTCTTTTTTCCTCCTGTTATACTCCTTCTCAATTTCCCCTCTTCTCCATTTGCTCACATACTCTTTTATTCTCTCTTTACTCTCTCAGCATTCCTCGTCCCACCAGCCTCTATTTCCCCCTACTCTTTCTTCATTAGTACCCAGCTCATCCTTTACCTTTTCAATGGACCCCTTCAACCTTTCAATTAACGTGTCTATTCCCTCCTCTTTTTCATACCTAACCTTCTCCTTTTCCATCTTTTGTTTAAACTCTTTTATTTTTTATCTACCCCCCAGATTCCCATTTTCGTGTTTCTTTCGCATCCTTTTTCCTTTCTCCCTCTGCCGCGCTTACTGACGCATCTTCTTAATGTAACTATGACCGGGAAGTGCTCGGACCCTATCTCATTCCCTACCTTCATACTCCTTATCATATGCCGCATTCTTTCTTCGGCCAAGATGTAGTCTATTATTGTTGCTCCCTTTCCTATGAATGTGATCTCCCCCTCCTCATCTCCTTTCATGTTGCCATTGCATATAAACCATCCTATTTCTCCTATCATGTCTAGTAACTTCCTCCCCTCCCTGTCCGTCTCTCTATACCAATTCTTCCTTCTTTTCCTCCATCTACCTCCTTATTACTCACCAGCCTTCGTCTTTCTTTCTTCTTCTGTATACACACACCACCGCTATTTCTACTTTCCCAATTATAATTTTTCTTATCATTGTTCCATCCTTTTCCTTCATGTCCCCATCTTTTCTCCCTTTTACTGCTAATTCTTTTTTCATCCCTAACACCATACCACTTTTCTAACTCTTCCCAAAATCCTTTATTCTTGTTCTTCAAACCTGACACATTCCAGAAAGCTATTTTCACGTTTCTCTCTTCCCTTCCCTCTTCTTTCCTCTTCATTTTGTTTCCCCGTTGCTGTTTGGAAACCCCTCTGATTTATTTCTAGACTCTTTTTTGTTTCCCTTACCCCTACCTTTCTCAAGACTTTTTCCTTTTTTTCTTAATTCTTCTAATTCTTCATCCCAGCACCATTCCTTCCCATTTATCCATAACCTGTCTCTCCCTATCCACATCATATGGCCCCTTTTCCTCTCTACCCAAGCCCTCTGCTCTATTTGCCATCTCCTTTTTCTCTCCCTCCATGTCAGATCCTCTTCAATTCTTTCCGTTCTTCCTCTCAATAATTTTTTTCCCTCCATAATTTTATTTTTCTCCTCCTCACTCCCCATTTTTACTAGAAACATTCCTTCTTTTCCTTCCTTTGTCCCTCCTATTCTCTTTACTCCTTCTACCCTTAGCTGCACTCTAATATCTCGCAAAAGATTTGTTATTGCCGCTTCTCCTGTTTCATTCTCCACTTTTAATGCCTTAACTACTATGTTATTTTTCCTCTTTGCCCTTACTTCCCCTTCTAGTCTTCTTTCGATCTCACTGAGTCTTTTCTTTAATCTTTCATTCTCACTTCGGACGTTCTTTTCATTCCCTTGAACTATTTCCTCATTTTCTGTCTTTTCCCCCATATGCTCATTCCTAATTTCTAGACTGAATATCCGTTCTTCCAACTATTTTATTTCTCTAGATCTCTGTTCATCAACCTCTCTCTGTCTATTCTCTATGCTCTCTAGCTTACCCTAAATCTTGTCTTTCTCCTCCTTCCAACGTTTATCCCATTCTTCCCATTTTTCTCTGACCTTTTTCACTTCCCCCCTTACATCGTTTCCTCTTCATTACTCTCATCGTTACTCTCTTGTTATCCTGGTACCTTTCTACCTCATCTTCCCCAACCACTCTTTTCCTTTTTTCCTCCCCTTCACTGCTAGTCGCGCTTGCCTTTTTTTGCCAATCGTCCGACTTCTGTTCGAACCCGCGTTGCCTAGTTTGTTAAGGCGCTGTAAATTTGAGGGCCTTCCGCGTTGCTTGCCCGTATCTGAGTCCGCTACCCTCTCCACTTGGGTCGACTTCTCGGCACTTTCATCACCGCTGCTGTCACTGCGATGAACGTCCCCCACCTCCACTTCCAATGCTTTCAGCAACGTCAGCTGTTGCAGCCACTATGGTTTTCTGCTCTGTGCGGTCTCTGGCGCCAGTTTGTGGACTTCGCGTCGTCGGCATCCTACCTTACCCAAAGCTCCGTGACGTTTCCTGCCTTTACCACCTACCTCTTGCCACCCTAATCAAGAAACTATTTTTTCACTCCTAACCTCAAAAACTTCACACGCTCCAAATTTTCACTTCAAACCACTCACTTTCACCCTTCACACCTTTGCCTTCACTCACCCTTCTTCCTTTACACTCAATCTCCGCACTCTCTGCCTTTTCTGCATCCACTCACCCTTATTTCCTTCACCAAAGCCAAACATACACCACTTGACAAAAAATAGCTCTTTCGCGATCGGTACCGGAAACGGAAGCCTTAAATCAAATATTACATATTCATACATCATATTTAAATAATTTTATTCTAATATAATAATGGAAACCGTGTAAACTAAAGTTTTTAGGTTATTTAAAATATCACAGAATTAAATTTTCTCTTTAAGGAACATGTGTAAGCAGGCGATAAACTTACCAAATGAACCAGCTACATAGCAGGAAAACACCCGAAATATTATGAAGGACAATAATCACGTGTATTATTATTATTTTTTAAACAATTTTGTTTAGGAAAGTAATAAATAATGATGAATAATTAATTAATTGCTCAATATTAGTTATTTCTATAAGGCAATTGGGTATTTTTAGAATAACAAATTAAAAAATCCCACCTATATAGTCACGTGATCAAATGTAAAATACATTTGCAGAAAGCTAAGGACGTGATATACATAGTAACATACATGTAGAAAACCATGCAACATAAGTTATGTATTATAATACACATCCGTGGTCTCCATTCGTATATTTATCTTAACTGCTTTACTCACCATGGAACCCCTTTCGGAGACGGGGAAATATTCGGAGTGCATTTTTATACCCTTGTGAAGTCGGCACCCCAATTTTCACGAATTTGGAAATATTGAATTTTTCTTTTTGTAATCGTTTGTTAGTTATTTGTTGGTGTTTGTTGGTCAACTTTAGACGCTTGTTGGTTAAAATTGCAAAAGTTATTACTCATCCAAAATTCTTCGCGCAATCGTTTGTTGGTGTTTGTTGGTCAATTTTTTATTTTTTTGGATAAAAATTGAAAAAGATATTGGATTTTGAAAAATTGCTTGCACTCGGTGTATAAACCGCGCAAATGTTTTCGCGCAGCGGCCTCCTCGGCATGTCAGCGTACTTGCCACTGGCGATAAATATTAAACAACAAAGAATGGCAGGAATACGACAATGAGTTTTTGGTTTCGCAATATCAGGTTCGTTATATAAAATTTAGTATGAATATTATAAAATATATAAAAGTATATATACTCTTATATAATATATAGAAGTTCCAATTCTGCAAAAATGTACAACTTCGAACACTTTTATTTTTATTTTTCCAAGAATTATTATTATTTTTCTAGTATTAAATCGAGAACTGTGCTTTCAACCTCTGAGGAATTTCAACCATAAATTGTAACTGAATTTTTTCAATTTGTTTTTAAAGAATGTTCTCAAAGCATCTACGGCTCTGACGACTACATTCTCATTATTAAACTCGCGCTTCGAGCCCGACAATTTTGGTCCAATTAAAAAATTCCATCAAGATAAGAAATATATATATTTAATATTAATACATATATTTTATTTCTAGTAGAAATTTAGATTGATATTTCTTAACCTATTAAAAAAAATGTACCTTTTTTTGCAAATCTTCTAAATTTTAAAAAGCATATAACTTTTTGAGTTTTTATCGAATTACAAATGTCATTGGGATAATCTGCAAGTCTCTTTTCTGTGTACCAGAATTGAAAGTAATATCCAATCGTTCCCAATGCTGTTTCTTAATCTTTTCTGACCCATTCAGAACGATTGATATACAAGCAATTATATATAAATAGGGTTTAAAAAAAAATAAGGTTTAAATATTTAAGAGATGTAATAAAAAAATTCATGAAACAGTTTGTAGGTATTTTTTTGGGGATTTACCTTTCTTTGAAGAATTGTGTGGAGCATGAGTCTTTTCGTGGGGGTTTTAAAATAAATGGCGGCGAACTTTGTCGATCGGCGGTTGGTAGCCAATCGCGGATTTTAGTCGTCTCGGACTACGATGAGCTGGTCGTCGACTTGGGGTATGTGGGGAGCGTACGGAGGTTGCGGGAGATCCTGCAATTCTTCGATACACACAGGTTATTATACGCCTTTCATGTGGCGAGCATCTTCCAGGAGGAGATACCTTCCGGTCCCTGGCGAGAAGTCATGGTATCGCAGACCGAGTTGATCTGCTGGGTTTTGATTTTCGTGGGGAGGGACGGGGAGGAGGGGGCTAGGTATTTCCCTGCCTGCTGAGTCGGATTGGTAACGCGCTAAATGTGCGTCTTCCCAGGCCTCTTTGAGGCGCTCCTTTAATGTCTTTTTCGTATTCTTATTCTGCTGGGTCACGACCTCCCGTAACGTACGGTAGTTCCGACTCAAAAAGCGTTGACCGGAAATGTCAGGCGAAGAAGGATGTTCTGTAGGGGGGGGGGGGGGGGGGGGGGGGGGGGGGGGGGGGGGGAGTATTCTTTTTTCCTGGATACGACCCTTTCTCTGAAGAAAATCCTGGGGCGAAGGCTCGTAGTATTAAGATATCCTCTTCTTCTTGGGTTTGAAGAATCTCTTCGGTTTCATCAGAGGGGAAGACTTGTGACTCTTCGAGAGTAGTAGCGCCGAGCGCGTTTAGGGCTTCATTTACTGGTATTATGCTGGATAGATCTTGGTCGGAAGCAGTGGGGGCTAGGTGAATTAGGTCCGGGTTTGTAATGAAAGTAGGCGTTACTTCCGTTATACTGTAGGGTGGGGCCTTGTGGTGCCTTTTTCGCCTTCGTTTGGGAGGGAGAGGCACATATTTTTCTGAGTGGTTTCGTTGTTGGCCACGGCGCGGCGGCGTCTTTCAGTCCAGCGTTTCTGCTGGCTCTTCTTATTTTTGAACCTTTTCTTCTTGATTCCGTTCTCCTGAAGAGGCATAAAAAGAGAGGATGTTGGCCTATGTGGATTCCTCAGAGCAGAGACGGGGCCGGCTCGACTTATGATAAAAGCTTTGAACTCAACCCTCATCAATGCCTAAAGTATGGTTTTTTGTTTTTGAGAACCTTATTTAAAATAGTCAATAATTATTTATATTTTTTGTAGGGTTATAAGTCATATTTTGCTTTCATAATGAATAAATATCGAAACCGGGGATCCTTTCAAGAGAAAGGAACCCAATATGGTCAGTTACCGAAAATCATTCATGTGGTAAATTAGGATTTAAATATAATTTTGTTTTTGAGAATTTTGATTCAAATGGGTTAACAATTAGTCATACTTAGATTTTTTATTTTGCTTTTAAGTCATGTTTTGCTTTTGCAATGAATAAATATCGAAACCGGGGATCCTTTCAGGAGAAAGGAACCCAACATGGTCATTTACCGATATTTATTCGTATGGCAAACCAAAACTTAAATATTATTTTGTTTTTGAGAATTTGATTTAAATTAGTTAATAGTTAGTTACCATTAGAGTTTTTGTTTTAAGTCACGCTTTGCTTTTGCAATGAACAAATATCGAAATCGGGGATCCTTTCAGGAGAAAGGAACCCAATATGGTCAGTTACAGATATTGGTTCACCTAGCAAACCAAGATCTAAATACGTTTTTTTTGCCTTAAAACCTTATTTAAATTAGTCAATAATTATTTATATTCTTTGTAGGGTTATAGGTTTATACTGATGTTTTTGGTAATGAATTCAATATTAGAACCAGGGATCCTTTCAGGAGAAAGGAACCCAATATATTCAGTTACTGATATTCACTCATTCAATTATTGATATATTTTGGGGTGGATGGTTTATTTTCTTACAATAGGCTGGAGGAATAATTTGGTTTATAGCTCTTACTTCTGGGGGCAGGCTCTGTTCGGGGAGAGGATTCACTGTTGATTTGTTGATTTCTTCGTTCATACTTCCGGCATGATTTTCCAAGCACAAAAATTAGGGAACTGAGATACACTTAGTCACTGGTTTTTCTTTAACACTATGATTATCTATTTACTCATAAAAACTCATTATGCGTAGACAACACTAAATGCGGTTTTAACCTATGACGTTAGGAAGAAAACTTCCGGTATGTACAGGGAATTTCGAATTTCGAAAATACTTTGCGGTGAAGTTTTGCTGACGGCGAAGCCCACGCGGGTTGAAGGCTCGTTTAATACTGCCGTGACGCGACCGGAGACCCGACGGGTTTCGTCTAACACTGATAGTTTTCAGAGGGTGGGGTGAAATGAACGAGAGGAAATCTTTACCCAGCGGGGAAGGATCTCTTACTCACGCTTTTCAGAAATTTATCGGAGAGCGGAACGAGATGTGTACTCTTTGACGGCGGGTTCTATACTGAACTTTCGTGCTCAACGACTGGACTCATGATCTAAGAATACACGGTCTAGCCACACGCAACTAAAAAAAAGTTAACCAATAAGGAGCAACTCCACCACTTCTAGCCATATTGGATAAGTGAGCGCGCGAGAATGAAGTATATTTGAAAGAAAGTAAATGCAATGAACGAAGATTGTAAGTAAAAGGTAAAGAAATTATATAGTTTATAAATTAATTGAATTAGTTTGAAAATAATGCAATTTTTGAGATGCGTAATCTAAATTATAAACAAATATATAACATCTAACTTGTAATATAGAAGAAACACTTAGAAATATGGATAACATAACCTCTCAATGCACCTAAGGAATTGTACCTTTTAAGGGCATGTGATACTTACAGTTTCCCCGGCTTTCTTTCACACAAAAATGAAAATGTTTAAAAACTTAATTCGGAGATGCTATAAAATATCATAACGGACGTCCCCAGACTCTTTTTTGAGGGATAATAACAAAAAAATGTATTGTGCTAAATAAAAATCTTATGCATATGCATTATTTTGAGGTGACGTCGTTTTTCATCTCTGCCTTTCCGATAATCTGGAAATTATTTATGAAATAAACTTTTTTGATTGGCTGCAAACAAGGTTAGTTCCGGGAGATAAGTTACTACGCTTATTTGTAAGTCCAAAGTTTTCGGCAAAACATATTGTGTAGTTTGGATGTAACGCTCGGGTGAATTGTAACACACATAACCTCGAAATACACACGCACGTTGTTAGCAATATCAAAAAAATTTCGATAAAAAAAACACAAATAAAGTGTGCGGGGACGTCCGTTAGCATGTTTGCTATCATTTCCCAGATTTTGAAGGCAAAATATGTCTTATCCTATGAAAAAGGCCAGGGGAATCTAACACTGAAAAAATCGAGACTATTTCCTAAGTGCTATGCAAATTAATCACATTTTACTCAATTAAAACTTATTTTAATTAACCTACAAAAAAAGAGTGTGGGGACGTCCGTTAGCATGTTCGCTATCATTTTCCAAATTTTTAAGACAAAATATTTATTAATCTAAAAAAATTCGGGGGAACCTAAAACTGGTAAAACCGACAATTTTCTAAGTATCACATGCCCTTAACGCGAATGAAATGAAGTATCATCCACATAAGGAGAAAAAAGAATATTGTTTTCGGGCTGAAAGCAGAAACAAATAAATGCAAAATATCGATATCATATCCTGTATTATGATAATAGAAGTTTTCATATTTCGTATATACATAAGCACTAAATGAAAACAAAAGAACCCTCTCAGGGTACCCAAAGTCACATGTTCAGATTATAAAACCAATTCAGAAAGAAGACTTCACGATAGGAAGTAAATAATTGAGAAAAAGTTCAGAATCTGCATTTTTTTCAGGGTGGCGGTTTTAATCGACTAAATAAATTTTCGGTCATTTCCCGGTTTTTTTCCGGTTCGCAAACATTTTTCACGGCCAATGAAATTTAAAAAATGGAACACTGAAGCTAAACAATTTTCCACTTGAGGTAATAAGAACTGAGCAGCAAATGAAGGTATTCAAAGTAGAATGGTTAAATTTTGAATTTTTAAAATTGAAATTTAAAAGTTTTTAATTTAAAAATGTTTTATTCAAATGCTCAATAATTTACGCGTATAAAATTGAAGGTACTAACATTTTTCTATATAACAGAATATACATCCGCATTATCATTTTCAATGCTCTACATAAAAAAATCAATCAATAAACTTTAAAATTTTTAAATTGTATAATTTTAAGGAATTTTCAGCTAGAAACATCAAATATTGAAAATTTGAAAGAATTTTAACTGAACACTTCTTAAATTAGAAATTCAGTTATTTTCTTTTTAAATAATTTTAAAATTCTTGGAAAGCTTCAAAACTTTATTTCAAAATCTTGAAAAATCTAAGATTTCAGCGTAAAAGTGAAGATTACTCTATTATTTTGAACGCGCGATTTTTCCACCTGTTTAAAATGTCATAAGAATAGGATATCTCAATAACGAATTTATTTATATTTCCATAGCGGCCGCCACATGGGTTCCTATTCCTCAAAAGTGAACGTGTTTTCAATATATTTAATTCCTTCTAATTGTACCGAAAGATAATCTCACAGAGATGTCCTCTATTCCCCAAGAGTGTTCATATCTTGAGATTATTTAATTCCTTCTAATAAGTTAAAAAATATGTGTAATAAATTGTTTTAATTCCTTCATGTGGAATATAAGTTTTGAAAATTTAATCCTAATCAATTCAACTCCGCCTCTCTAGAGCTAAAATTATTTTATTTCACACATTTAAATAGATTTCTTTGGTGCACTTTTTAAGGTTTTTAAATAAATTAGTAAAAATGTAAATAAATGTAAATTTGAATATTTTTGAATTTATAAGTTATCGAAAGATTTAATAATAAAACATAGATTAAACAAATGCTTTCGTTAAATTTTATTAAGTCGATTGAAAGGAATAGGATTTTCACGTTTCTGTGCCCGTTGGGGGATTATTAGACGGAGGAAAAATCGCGTATTCATAGGAATACAAATTCTTAATTTTTCTGAATTCAACGCTTATTACCGGGTAGGATGGCGCTAGTATTTTACTTAAAAAATGTTCTTCATTTTAATTATTAAGAAACGCTTAAGCAGAAAAGTATTACTTCTTAAATCAGGTAAGAAAATTACAAAAATTGAATGAAAATAATAAATGTCTAACAAATTAGTTCACCTCTTTCAACCACATATTTCAATTTGCATCCTAAAAAGATTTCAATTTAAAATAAAAAGTTGAATTCAATCAAAAATAGAATAGTTAAATGTCCAGTTTAAAAAATTAATTTTTAACCAGAGAACACTTTTTCAACCTAGGAATTGAATTTTTATCCAAAAAAACTCTTATTTAAAATTAAATAATACATTTTAATTCCACCAGAAAACATGAATTTAAAATAACGAATAGTAGTCGAATCAGATTAAATTTCAACAAAAAAGGTGAAATTTTAACCAAATCAGATGAATTCTGAAACCCAAAGACAAATTTTCAATTAAGACAGATTTCCCGTGAAGAAAGAAAAAAAATTTCAACAAAATTTTAAGATATTCAAGCCGAAAAGGCGAATTTTTTCAAAAAAGGTTGAATTGTTATCACACAAATATGAATTTTCAACAAAAGCTATTTTTTGAATCTAAAAGATGAATTGCTTAAGAATATATTTGAAGTTGCAACAACATAATTAAATTTTTAATGACTGGCGATGAATGCGGAACGAAAAATATTATAGTAGAATTCTAATTTTGAGAACAGGAGATAAAATAAGAATTATTAAAAAAAAGGCAATTTTCATTTTTGATACCATAGTTCCCCGAATTACAATAATTTAAAGAAATTATTACGTTCGCAATGTAACCGAAATGATAGTTAAATTTAATTCAAAACAATAAACCCATTTTAGATCCAATTATCGTTTATATCTATATAGCTATAACCTGTGGACATTCTACATCCTATACATATATTTCTTTAGGTACTATGATATGCTAAAAAAGAAAACTCTGCATAATATTAGAAACTGCAATAGACGTTTCTACATTTTTTTCTCTCGATTTTATATATGCAATGAACTCTTACCGTGTTTTGGGTTGATATTTTTATTTTTGCACACTTTTTGCCACTCTGCAATGTAATACTCCTCCTTCGGGAAGCGGAATAACCTAATCCCTGGTTTATCTTTCTTTACTTGATTGGCACAACCGTCAGCTGCACAAATGTTTGGCATTGTTATCTGCAATAATATGCAATGGAATTAATTTTACAAGAGAAATAAACGTGCAATCATCATACCATTAAGCCTATATCTTTAATAATAATTAGTCTACTCTTTAACTAAAACTTTTCGTGACTTTCTATTTTTAATTGTGCCCTTCCTTTTTAGCAAAATATCGCGTGAAGAACTATTTATAAATGTATTTCGCAAAGTATAAAATAGTTTGCAAAAACAAAGTAAAATAATATTTTTCTACGAGTATTATACTTTCCACGACAAAACGTCTGAAAAAAGAGATGTGTATACGTACCTTCTTCATGTTTTAACAACAAAAGACGTCAACAAATTATTTATTTCCTTTTCAAAAATAAATCTGCATCATTGTAACACAGTTTTATTCATTTATTAAAAATGTGGAAATTAACTTAATAGGTTATGTTTATAATGACAGCTACCTTGTACACCTTATACACTGAATAAAGTACAGTTACCAATATGTATAATGCAAATAATGCAACTTTAGCTTACACGAAAATATTTATCCGCTCCGAATGGGCAAGTTATATTCGCTTTAAAATTTGTATTTTCAATAGAAACACCACTACAATTTTCACAACGTTAATTTTAGCACGTTGTGCTTTCACAAACGGATAGCGTCAGCAGTTCCGCTTCTTGCACCTTATTTGAATATTGAGAACTTTCACGGGTATTAACATTGATTTACAATGTAGCCATAATTCATGATTTCAAATCTTTTGAGTGAAGACCGAGACGCTAACGGTTGCTATGATAACCAAGATGGCTCAAAGTGGTGGAGTGCGAATGGGGACGAAATTGGTGGAGCTGATGGCTAGACCGTGTATTCTTAGATCATAACGTGTATTCTCAGATCATGACTGGACTCGTCTCAGCGACGGGCCTCACTCCCCCGGCGTGCTCGTAGCGTCGCCCGTGGAGGAGCAGGGAACCAGTGTCGCTGGCGCGAAACATTTGAAATGGCCAACATTGTCGCAATGGTGAATCCGAAGAAAAGAAAGCCGATTCTTGTTCTCATCGGATTAATATTTCATAGAAATAGTATCCGACTGGAAAAAGAACCGATATCATAATTGAGGACGGCTATCGTTCTCAATCGGGACGCGAGGTGATTTTCAGGTCGGCCACGGACATGTTGGTGGCAGCACTTTGATCACGCGGGAATTATTTGAAAACGGTTATTTACTTTTTTTTTTAAATTACATCTCGATTAAAGAAAACGTTTTAAAGATTTCAAATAATGCCCGTGTGATCAAGGAAATATCACTAACAGATTTGCCAATAATTTTTATAGTGATTTTTCTTTGTTATATTTAAATCAACTATTTATTTAAACAGGGCAAAACACTTATAATGTAGAAAGCGTACAAAATTTATGCCGTGTAATACATAATGTAAATTAGAGTGTAATTAGTAATCAGTCAGGTTAAAGAATTTATTTATATCTTTGTTAATATTATTATAATTTACCTAATGAATTGTTTTTATCCGAAATAATATGATACATTCTAAACCCGATGCAAATTTCGTCAATATTCTTTTAATTTCGAAATCGTATATCCTAATTATTATGCATAATTATGATTTATCTACAAATATTAGAATCTTTTCGCAGTTACCCTTAATTACGAAAATTTCAAAGTACACGGAGAAAAATAGATGTTATATAGATATTAATAGGTAATATCTTAATGATTTAACTATGGGACAGAAATCTGGATACTGAAGTAGAGAATCCGTAGATATTAAGGCCATGTGATGAGTATAGCAGCTGATCAAGTCAGCCCTAAGATCAATATTTTTTTACCCATATTGAAAAATAAAAGTTTAAATAACGCGGAAATTTTTTTCGGGAAATGTTAATAAATATTAAAGGATCGTTTGTGGTCTTGCAAAGAACCGGAGGAAGAAAAAAGTTTATTTATGCAAATAATGATTTTTGGCGGATACATTTAGGTTTTACAGCAGAAATTTGACTGTTAGCTTTCTCTGACGGTAATCATGCAATCTGCTTTACCTACAGACCCCTAGAGGTTCGAAGTTGTCTACTCGCTGCGCTAGTGCTGCTTTGACACAGCTGATACCAGACTGATACGTATGTCAGACCAAACATGTTTATTTGCATTTCAAGAGTTGCCCCACTTTGGTCAATATAAACCTCATAACTAGCCCATTCGCAACATTGCAAATTGCTTGCAGAGTTTGACGACAGCACGGTCGGTATCTCTCCAAAATAGTTATAGAAAAAAAACTTTTTTCACTATTCTAATTATTTAGGACCAGAGGCAGATTCTTGCATGCCTTCTATTTATCGTGCCAAACTTTTAACGCTATATCTCATTCCGTGTGGACGTAAGTTGGGAAAGAAAACTTCCACGTGTATTTTCTTTAAAAAAAATTTTTTCTCAAAATTTCCATCGGAACAAAGCAGAGACATGGACTTTATTACCTCCTCTTTCATTTCCCAAGCTTTCAAAGCGATACCTCATTTCGTTTAGACGTAAGTCGGGAAAGAAAAATTGAAGACCAGGTTTGGTCACGTGACCCTCTCGTCACATGGCCTTAAAAAGAAGATTTTAACTGACAATATCCAAGATATGAAAGGGCAGAATCTAAGATATTTAAGAAATATTTTTTAATTGTGCAAAAATTACATGTAAAGCATGCCATTTTCTATAAAATGCAAAAGAATGTTAATATCATAGTCCTCTGTTTTTAAAATCCGAAGCCTTAAGCATTCGCCTTTTTGCATAATTATGCGATTTTTGTGTTGAACAGATTACACACTGTTCAAGGTTAATATGTAAGATGCCTGTAGCTGAGTCCTCATTTTCTTGAAAAAATTATGACATATCCAAAAAGATTTAATCCATTTTCCACCAAAACTTATAGTGCGATAGATAGCCGAAAAACCACAATACACACGATTAAAGCTCAAGATACAGATAAAGCGGGGTTAAAATCTTTTGTCGCCACGCGTCAGTGACCTTTCTCCGATAAAATGTAGCTTTTTAATATCTTAGATATTAACTGTTAATATCATTTATTTTATAATTTCTATATAAACAGATATTGCCCTTTAATATTTTTTATGTTGAATAGAAGATATTAGATATTATGCCGTAATATCTATATATTATGGTTAAATATCAAAGTTGTCAATATCTGCTTTTCAATATCTATTTTTCTCCGTGTACAAATTTCATTCAAATGCGCAGGCATGATTAACCTATTGTGAACGATTCAAACACTTGTGCCGATTAAAAATGATAAGGAACGATATAAAATTTCTGTCCCGAATTGAAAAGTTTATTTGAATAATTTTCAATTTACTACCTATCTATAAGAAACTTTGATGTTTATCAAATTTGAAAAAAAAATTCAAATTTTGTGAATACTCTAAATTTTTTAATTTCGGTTGGATATATCTGCTTAACGAACTTACCCTTAATTTTGTGAGTGCTGAAACGTAAAGTTCTGTTAAAAACCAGAGATCGAAAATTTAGACCATTACATTACGCGTTTTCGATTAATATTCAACCCCGAGAAAGAAAGGATTCACCATGTACAATTGGGTGGGTTATTATATTTTTAATTAAAAAAAGGATCATGCAAA
>NC_046658.1:10109847-10126546 GCF_010883055.1 Belonocnema kinseyi
CATTAATTTTTCGCATGTTTATAAAATTAGCATTAAAAGAACTTACGTACCCTACCGAAAAGATTCTTTGAGTATATACTAAAAATTCTTTAGGTGAAAGAATCTCAAAGAAATTCTCCGCAGGCACTCAGGTAGATATTTTTAAAGGTCCAGGAAGCTCGTTTAAATGGGCTGAAGGCTTTAAAATATCCTTTCCGAAATTGAAATAAGAATACGATCATAAATAACAAGCAGAGAGGCTATCTCAATAGAGTAGCCGACACTGGAGGGTCCTTTGTTAAGCTTTAGGATTAAAATTTAGAAGTAGATTTTTTTTAATTTCATAGTTAACAGCCTAAAATATAATAATTCGGAATCTATGGGTTTCGATGACTTCAGATGTCTAACTTTTTTTGTAATGCTTAAAATTGGAATTAATAGAACGTTTCTCGTAAATAGAATGAGATACGCCAAAAAAGACAAAAAAATTTAATTCAACTAGAAAATTGTATATCAGTATATAAGTTATAATTATAAATAAGTATAATGAGAAAATTCATCAATTAAAAAAAAGTGTTAACAATTTGAAGAGAAATTTAAAAAGGGAGAGCGGATTAGCCACGGCCAATTACTGTAAATAACTCTGCCCGCCCGTTACGTGACGAATACAAAAGGAACATTATATTACCGTCGCACCTCTCTTGAAACGACCACTAAAAGGATCTTGAAAAGGACCCAAATCTCTCAAACTATCTCCGAGACTATTTTCTTTCAAATCGACTTTGTTTATAGGCTCAAATGGGCCAAGCTATTTCGCTAAAGAAAACTCAGAGATTTCTTTCGGTATGGTACTCATCGAAAAACTTTGATGGTACCATATAAGATACGTGAAGAAATGTTTGAAATATCCTAAGTATACGTTTAAAAACGGATTATTATGTCTTAAAGTATACACACATTCGAAATTTATACACATATAAAAGAAACCCTTAAAAATTTATATTTTGTATTCGCTTAGGAATTTTACATGAAAATACGTGTACTCCTACATTAAAACAGCTTCTTTTGTTGCTTGTCAAAAGGGCTTGACAACTTTTATATACACTGTTAAAAAATATTTGCAATTCTACAACTCACTTCTACAACACGTCTGGCATACAAGCGTGAGGTAAAATGACCAACATGGTATTGGAATGACTAAATTGCAATACATGTATTGTAGGTTTTGTAAATCGTGAATTCACCGTTCAGCATTCCAAAAAATGTATTAGAGCATTTAGAAGACGAAAATTGTGCAAAAGGAAATCACAGAATTAATGGAATTTATGACATTCACAGAATACAAGGGATTTATGGAAATGAAGAAAATCACCTCTGGCGGACCGAAGGAACCAAATGTCACGGAATAATCGCAATAGTTTTTTTTTGCAACGGTTACTTTGTAGAGGCTCCATTCGGTTCCTTCGGCCCGCCAGGGACAAAATCTATGGAGTTTAAGAAACTCACGAAGTTCATAGAATTTACGGAATTTATGAAATTCAACGAATTCATGGAATTAAAGGAATTTAAGCAATTAATGAAAATCACAGGATTCGCGAAACTCGTGGTATTAAAGGAATTCGCAAGATAAATGGCATTTATGAAATTGACGGAATTAATTTAATTCAACGGATTATAGGAATTTGCGAAATCGCTGAATTCATGAAATTTACGGAATTCATGAAATTCTTGTAATTTAGGGAATTTTCAGAATACACCTAACTCATGGAATTCGCGGAACTCATGGAATTCAACAAATTCATGGAATTCACCAAATTTATGGATCATAGAATTCAAGGAATTTGCAAAAAATCGAAATTCACGAAATTTTTTAATTTAGGAAATTTACAATTTACAAAATTTACAATTCAAGGAATTTGCAAAAAATCGAAATTCACGAAATTTTTTAATTTAGGAAATTTTCATAAAGAAATTCGCGAAAATAAATGGCGCTCATGACATTCACGGAATTAATTTAATTCAACAAATTATAAGAGTTCGCGAAATGCGCTGAATTCGTGAGATTCATGGAATTTAAGGAATTTACGTATTCATGAAATTCACGGAATTAATTAAATTGACTGATTTCATAGAATTCAAGGAATTCGAAAAAAATCGGAATTCACGAAATTCTTATAATTTAGGGAATTTACAGAAAGAACCTAATTTATGGAATTCCCGAAATCCACTAAATTCATGGAATTGACTGAATTCAAGAAATTTACGGAATTCATGGGATTCATGGAATTCGCAAAATTCATATTTCGTAAATTCCGTGATTTTATTGACTGTCATCAACTTATTGAATTTTATAAATTCCTTGATTTTCGTGATTTCCATTAATTCCCGTATTCCGTACATTCCTTCAATTTCATGAATTCCATAAATTCCAATAATTCCATGAATTACCTGAATTCAGCGAATTCCTGGAATTCCATTAATTCCGTGATTTTCATGAACGCCATATATTGTGCGAATTCCTTTAATCCCACAAATGCCGCGAATTCCGTGATTTTCATGAATTCCGTGAATTCGTAGAATTTTATAAATTCCGTGAATTCTATAAACTTCGCGAGTTTCTTGAATTTTGTGAATTCCTTGTATTCTGTCAATTCTGGAAATTCAGGGACTTTCGGCTCTCATTGAATTTCATTAACTTATACAATTTTATGAATTCCTTGAATTTCGTGAATTCCGTGAATTCCACGATTTCCTTGAATTTCACGAATTAGGTCAATTTCGTGAAATCCATGCATTTCTTGAATTATCTGAAATCCATGAATTATGTATGATATGTATGTATATGTATGAGATGTATGTATTATGTATGATAAAATTCCAATACATGTGAGGTACCATACCAATGCCAGCATTTGGTAACTACAAAATTATGTATTGTAGCGTTAACTTACATTTCGGCAATAAAATTCCAATACATGTAATGAAAGTTTCCAACAGAAATTTTTAACAGTGTATATTATATAAAAGTATATATACTTTTATATATTTTATAATATTCAGTAAAGGAATCTTTTTCATTCATGCATTCACATGTTTTGTTATTTTGAGAATGAGTTGTTTCTCAAAATTAGTTAATCTCAATTTTACACAATCTTCAGTAATCTTCAATACTACTATTTATATGTATATATTTCCAAACTATAATTGCACTTAATTATGCTGAATTTTATATAACGAACCTGATAATGCAAAACCAAAAACTCTTTGTCATCATCCTGCCATTCTTTGTTGTTTAAAATTTCGCGCCAATGGCAAGTACGCTGACGTGCCAAGGAGGCCGCTGCGCGGAAACATTTGCGCGTTGATAATTATACACCGGGTGCAAGCAATTTTTAAAAATCCAATATCTTTTTTTTATTTTAAACAAAAAACATTTAAAATTGAGCAAAAACACCATAAAACGACCAACAAACGATTCTACGAAGAATGTTTGGAAAATATAAAAAGTTAGAGTGCTAGGAAACATTTCTTTTGTGCTAGTATGAAGTTTACACCCGAAACTTTAAATATTAATAATTTTTGTAATAATAACAGACGAACGTCGAAAATTTACCACCAAACACCAACGAACGACCAACAAAGGATTACAAAAAGAAAAAATTCGATATTTCCAAATTAGTGAAAATTGGGGTGCTAACTTCACAAGGATCATTTTTATAGGCTCAAAACCGAATTATCATTGACTGCTGGTAAGTTTTGAGTGTATCATCGATTTCGCCATTTTTGCGCGCACCGTTCCAACAGCCTTAAGACAAGAATATAGGTCAGTCCAGCCAACAAATGCAAGACATGTTAATAGTCCAGTCAGTTAAGACAAGACTATCAATCAGTCCAACCAACTAAGTCTTGTCTTAAGCGACTGGACTAATAACATGTCTTGAATTTGTTGGTTGAACTGATTTATAGTCTTTTCTTAACCAACTGGACTAATATTATGTCTTGCCTTTGCTGGTTGGACTAATTTATATACAGAAAATCGACAATCCTCCAATGTACACCGAAATTGATGTTCAAGTGAGTTGCAACAAATTTGAGCCATACAGATTCATTCTGAGAATCTAGGAGAAAAGCATCATTTAGAGACTTTTTTTCTCATCCAGAACAACGTAAAGTGTCGTCTACAAACAGTCAGTCACCTCTCAAGACGATTTTGTGGGGCGTTATTTAGGTGAAATAGATATTTGTAAGCAGGTAAGCTATAATAATTGTTTTTTTTGCACTTAATAAATTAGGAATATTAAGGCAAGCATTTCGTATAAATAAATCCATTTAATTTGAACAAAATTACAAAGGTTTTATTTCCCATGAAGAGTAAAAGATCAGAGTACATATTTCTTTCAAAGTTCTCTTCATACTAAGTCTTTCTCTCTTGTCCCTAGACCTCACATACTTCTTTAGAGTAGGGTAATATAAATAAGATAAAGATACTTCGCTGAAATCTATCGGCAACTAAATCAAATATAATACAGTTGAGCCTTAAACTATATAATAATAATTACCTAACTTTTAATTTCCTCCCATTTATCAGTGACTATTAGTATCTTGGAATAAAAATTGTACTTAGCGTGATATAATATCAGCCCCATGCATCACCCCCACTTTTCTGTCTTCTTACGATCCGGAGGGGAATTGTCGGTTAAACTAATCCAACAGATGGCGCCACAAAAAGTTTAATGAAAATTCAATGAAAAGACTAATAATTAAGAAAATGGATTTAATATTATTTAATATAATGTATATATTTATTTAGATTGAACCGAACATCATATATACATTTATACAGTGCAATCATTTATTTGTTGCTTAATCTTTAAAGTTTTGTTCTCGCTGCATTCAACCCTTAATAATTTTATTTAAAAAATTTTATTTAAAGGAGATTTTGAATTAAATAGTTAATTAAATTATTGCAAACCCCATTTCTAAAATGAACAGAATATAAACTATTAAACTCTATAAAAAAAAGTACCGTACGCATGACGCACAGTAGGAGGAAATTCACTTTTTTCCTTCAGCTTGACGTTCCTAACTTTTGTCTTTTCTATTTGCTTATTAATAATTTTTTTACTCAAAGTATGGAAAAACTGAAATTTTGTACATAGCCATTTTTTACGCTTTAATAACTGATCAGGAAAACTTTATACTGTCTTAAATTAATGTTTAGAGACTCATAAGATACAAATAATTTGTTTATCGTTCCATTTATTTGTTGCAAACAAATTTGACAAACAAATTAACAAATAATCGTATTATTGGTGAAATTTTTTTGTTGCTAAAAGTGCTTCACATTAATGTAGGATTGACATTTATTAACAAAAACAATTCAAAAGTTTATAATAACTATTGTTATAAACAATTCTTGTGGCAAAAAATTAGAATTTGAGATTTTTAAAATGATTATTTCCTTCAAGCGCCAGAAAGACTGCATACTAAGAGTCACTCAATACAAAATCTTTTGACAATAACCCACCGACTTGGCCATCAAAGAAAATTTAAATTTGTTAAAACCTTGAGTTTAAATATTTTGTCACAACAATTGTAATAATAGTGATTATCGTTAACTTTTCTAATATTTTTGTGACTAGCAGTCATTCATCCAATAGCTTAAAAAATTTCCAGTGCAAACAAAAAATTTCAATGCGAAAGGGCCAACATTTTAAATTTGCTGATCTAATTTGTTAACAAAAATTTTAATTGTTATATTTGATCAAATATTATTAAATATTTATTATTATAAGGAATACCTTAAGTCGTTCTGGCCATTAAAGGAAATTATAATTTGAAAAATTTCAAATTCTAATATTTTGCCACAAAAATTGTTTGTCACAGTGGTTATTATAAACTTTTAAATTATTTTTGTAATTAAATGTCATTTCTACGTTAATGGGAAGCACTTTTAGCAACGAAAACATTTTTTCACCGAATAATAAGACTTCGTTCATACTTTGACTGGAAAAATTATTAATAAAAAATATATGAGATAAAAGTTCAGAGAGTCAAGATTGATATAATTTAATGATCTTTAATTTAAAACAGAAAAATTCAAAATCGCAAGAAAATTGAAGGCTTTTGACATGTTTGAATGAAAAAAGTGCATTTCCTCCATTTGTGCTTCATGAGTACAGCACGTTTTTTTAATAGATTTTAACAACTTATAGTCTGTTTATTTTAGAAATGAGATTTGCAATAATATAATTAACTATTTCATTCAAAATCTCCTTCAAATTTAATTGTTTCAATAAAATTATTAGGGGCTGAAAGCACCGAGAAAAAAACTTTCAAGATTAAGCAACAAATAAATTATTGAACTGTATAAATGTATATATAATGTTTGGTTTAATTCAAATAAATATATAGATTATATTCAATGATATTAAATCCATTTTCTCATTTCTCATTCGCCTCATTGACTTTTTACCAAATGATTCCCTCAAACATTTTAATTACAATTACCGCTACTTTTTAAAAATATTTCCATCAAAACATGAAATTGTTAAGATTTTAATAGTACAAAGATTCTTTACTTTGCAACTTAAGTTGTAGTCTTACATATTTTAATTATTATTATATTTGGTACACGTCATATATTTTTTATCACTTCTTCTGATCATGTATATATTTTAAATATTTTTGTCCTTGAGGTCTTAAATATGATTAATTTTCCATTAGCTACATTAATAATTTCAAGAATAAATAATTTTGTTTTACTAGAACAAATAACAAAATCAATGATAGCAGCAAAATAAATCATAGAAATATGAAGTTCGAACTGATTTCGAAATGTATCTCAAAATTAAATTTTTTCCATATCAAACTACATATTTTTATGACTTTTTCTTTTTTGAAATAATTAGTAATAGTTACTTTTATTTTTTCATATTTTTTTTTGTTTATTTGCAAACAGCATCAAGCTTTTCATTATTTTTGCTTTTTCTTAATGTAATTCAATGAAAAAGACAGACCTACTCTTTGTGGCGCCATCTGTTGGATTAGTTTGACCGACGTTTGCCCTCCGCATCGTAAGAAAACTACTACACTGTAAAAAAAATTTTCTGTAACTTTACCACTTTCATAGTAGATCCGTATATTACCTACTATCAAAGTAGCGTTTTCACAGAAAATAGCGAGTATCCACGTTCAGTCGGGAAATTAACTTTCAGGTTATGTAAGTTTCCAAGCAGATCCGGTAAAATCGCAATGATTTGTAAATTTGTAGGTTATGGCATTTTAACAAAAAGTATTTGAATTTTCACAATTAGTCGTAATTCCAGTAGCCGAAGTAAAAACGTTATTAATGGTAGATTCAGTAGAAATTGTAAATTGCCCGTTAAAATCAGGAATGTTGCAGAAAGTAATATTTTTCAAATTATTAAATTTACATTAATTAATATATATGCAAAGGAAAGGATATAAAAAGGGAATAAATCTGCATATAAATAAGTTATTTATGTAAATATATAATATATGTATATTTTTTACTAAAATTCCCTGTCTCAAAATAAAAATTATAATTCCGCAAGGAAATTCCCTGTCATACTACCACTGCTCAAATAAAAACAATATCGTGCACATGATCTAATAAATACATGGTCTAGCCACGCGCAAGTAAAAAAAACCGAACCAATATGGACCCACCGCTTAATTTCTCCATCTTGGATAAAAAAAAAACGGCAAACGTAAGGGATTTTAAAATGCAAAATGTAAGAATAAAAATTTCTTGTACTTTTCAGGTGTATAAATATTTGAATCCTTATGAAATGTATTATAATAATGTTGAAGATCGTTAAAGGAAAAAACGGATTAACTATAATTTTAGGTTATGTGTTTCATAACTTCTTTCTGCTGACAAAAAATGACGTATCTGTGTCAAATAAAATGAAATTAAAGTCAAGTGGAAAAGTTCTGACTAAAGAAAATTATATAATGTAGTGCAGGTTGGACGCAACAAGATATATTTTAACAGTTTTAAAAATAATTAAAGTGCAGTTTTGAGGATTTAAACAATTAAAAATTAAAAGTAATTAAAGCTGAAAATTTTTGATAAAAAACAGTTTTATTTTATCAACTGTAAATATTAAATAAATAAATTATTTAAAAAAATGGATCTGTACTCATGATTTATCAATAATATATTTTTCATTCACAGTTTCAGGTATTCCTTTCTATATTTTTTTATATTAAATTTAATAAATAAATTTATTAATATATTACTTCTATTAATGTTTTCAGCCATTAAAAAATGTAAACGTGCGTTTGACTACTTTCCACTTAAAAATAAATCCATAATAATATAGTCATAATTAAATGTTTTTATTAAATTAAAAATATTGTAAGTCTAAATTATTTAATTTTTAACCGACTTAATTTGAAATTTCTTAATGTAGAAAAAGAATAAGTATTTAATATTTAGCAATATGTCACTGTTCATTTAAGACGAATAAATTTAAATCAAATATTGAAAAGAAAACAATTTGAAACTGAATTGTTTTACATAGAAAGCTTTGAATCTTTAGATTTTCAAAGAACTTTTGATTTTTTAGCATTACAATTTTAATTGTTTTATTTAAAAAGTGTTTAATTTATAAGTGAAATTGTTAAATTTTGACGCATAAATAACAATTGAACACTTATTATTTGTACACAAAATTTTTGTAATTTTAAGAGATACTAGGCAGTCTGATAAGTACCTGAAAATTCTAAGAGATAGCATTAGTATTCACTAATGTGAATAATTTTCGTCAAGCTTGATCCTTCAAATGAAGCCTGTCAAAACATCAGCCTTTTATGTTTACGCATTTACAAGTTACAGCACTGAGAAGCGACTAACCTCCGAGTTTTTTTTAATATGGAAAAATCTGAGTTTCGAGTTTTGATCAAACACTACTATCTTCGCACGAAAACGATAACCGAGACCAAGGCCAAGCTGGATAAGTATTACACGGACTCTGCACCGTCGATTGGAACGATTCATAAGTGGTTTACCGAGTTTCGTTGTGGCCGTAGGAGCACAGTTGATGCTGAACGATCTGGGCGCCCACAAGAGGTCACTACACCAGAAAATGTCGAAAAAATCCATGATATGATGTTGAAAGATCCCAAAGTGAAATTGAGAGAGGTAGCTAATGCTGCAGGCATATCATTGAAACGTGTGGGCAATATCGTGCATTTAGTTTTGGGCATGAAGAAGCTCTGCGCGCGATGGGTGCCGCGTTTGCTCACAGTAGACTAAAAACTAATTCGTGTGACAACTTTCCACCAGAATTTGGCATTATTTTCGCGTAAGCCGACCGAGTTTTTGCGCCGATTCATAACCATGGATGAAACCTGGATCCACTACTACACTCCTGAGTCAACGCAACAGGCAAAACAGTGGGTAAAAGATGTAAAAAAATATATTTCAACAATCAATTCCAACGCCATCAGCCGGTAACGTTGTACACAAAAATACGAAACCTGGCGGCCACTAGACGAGGCTCTAGAGAGTTCGTATTTTCGTGTACAACGTTACCGGCTGATGCCATTGGAATTGATTGTTGAAATATATTTTTTTACATCTTTTATCATTAAGCTTTGTACTTAAACGTAGTTTTCTTTCGACTCTTGCATTTCTTAAAGTTTGATACCGATCTTTTATGTATAAAAAAAGTTGGAACGTTTAAAAAATGTTGAGGTTCAGAAAAAAGATGAAATAATTTTCAGTGAAGTTCCTACCAAAATGCAATACCTAAACGTACTTTATTGTACTCTAATACATTTCCCAAAGTTTCAGCTCGATATTTTATTTACAAAAAAAGTTCTTAGGTTCAAAAAAACATTCAGTGAACTGAAAAACTGTGGTCGGTAATATAGGTATTTAGCTGTGTCACATGCCCTTAAATATGACAGATTCACGAGCAGACAATGTATTCTTACAACGCCATGCTATATTGCAATACTGAAAGTGGTAAAGGTACAAATTCACTTGGATTCTTAACCTCAAAAATGGTATTTTCCCTATAATAGAAGTGATAATTTTACAAAAAAATTTTTATCTGATTTCACCATTTTTAGTTGTGACATGTTTTTATTTTTTACAGTGTACTACTACATACTCATACGCGGTTGAGGCAGGGGGCTAAATAATTTCTAAATCTTAGGTTAGTCAAAACCCACATGAGATTCAAACCACTAAAGCCGAGCTGTAAAAACTATGTCGTGACCATGATCTGACAAATACATGGTCTAGCCACTTAAAGGCCCTGTTTCGTTCAAGTAACGCAACCGCTTAATTCCACCATTTTGTTGTTAGTTTAACCGCGCAGTTTGAGTTTGACGCGTAAGACTACGGCGAACAGTCATAGGAAAATCAGTATGCAGGAAGAAATATTATGAGAATATTAAAAGAATGAATTCAAAAAGAACTTGCAATGGATATATTTGAACATTGGTAAGGAAATAAATTATATTCAGACCAGAATGTAAGTTTGTAAATATTACTGAATGGGAAGGATGAAAAGTATATATAATTTTTGATATTAATGATAATGAATTTCATTTTTAATGTCTCCGTTTGTCAGTAAATGAATAATTCTCAGGTGAACAATTCTTTCAGAAAAATATATGTAAAAGTGACAGAGGTTTGTAATAGAATTATGCGGGTCCGTAAATTTTACAGAAAAGTCGGTAAGATCTGTATCCGGATGACAATAGCTTTGAGCTTGAAGTATTTATTACTTCTACTTCTTCTTTAGATTACTTCCTCAGGACTAGATCCTTGGAGATTTCCTATTTTTGAATAAATGTGCGAGATAAATTGCCTTTCATAAAGATATTTAGGAAAAAGAAATCAAGATTTACGTTGTCTTCGAAATTTTCGAGAGAAACCTTTCTCTACAAATCGCCATCGTGGAAAGTTAATTAGCATTAGCTTAATTCGTATGTATTAAAAGTAAGACCTATTATTCCTACATTAATTAGACAATAATTTGCCATATGGTACAATTTTGACATTCTTCTGAATTTACATATAAAACGTATGTGTAAATGTATGCAATATTATAGGGGTTTGTGAACATTTATGGTAATTTTGAACATATTCTGCTAAGAATAAGAGAAATTTTTAATGTGATACAATGTGATTTTATATTATATCGGGAGTAACTCACAAAATGAAAATTCTGCCTGGTAGCAGTAAAAATTTACGTCAAATTCATATCGCCATTTACAAAAAATGAATTTTCGCCTCCGAATCGGGTTGACACTTTTTTTTAAACTGTCTTATTCGGCCCGAGATAGTGATAAGAAGTGAAATACTCAATAAAAATAAATGTACACGTAGAGTAACTGAATATAGAGGGAAAAAGTTTAATAAAAAAGTCATTCAGTTCGGAGAAAACTGAGTTTTACTTTCGAGGTTAGATTTATATGGTCTCTGAAAATCGTCTTAATTAAAAAAATAATTATCACTTTTTAGATGGTGAGACCACCCGAGATATTTTGGTGAATGTCATAAGAAATAGCTCGATCATAAAAGTCTTTATTTTTAATGGAGATAAAAATCTAATTTGAAAATACCATTTTGAAACAATCTTCTTACCTCGATGTGTATTAGAATTTTTTAGTATTTTGTAACAAAAAAACCCCACTTCCAAAAAATTATCACTGGCCACCTTCTCTCTTTCCACACTCAATATATTAATCATATTACGAACGTAACACAAATTGTAAAAAACAATATAGAACAAGAATATCGATAATTATGAATAAATATTGAATATCCTTCGATCGCATCGTCCTACAAATTAAGGAAGTGTTTTTGAATAAATAAAGCATAATTATTATCATTTTTATGTGATGGACCATGCAGGTTGGCCATTTTAATCAAAGAAAAAAATTCCCGGTCATTTTCCGGTTTTTTCCCGGTTCGTAAACATTTTTCACGGCCAATGAAATTTAAAAATTCAACTTTATTTTAAACATTTTTCCATATAAAGTAATAAACAACAAATTTAAGCATTCAAAGTGGAACCCTTGAATTCCAAACTTTTCAAATTAATGTTTAAAAGTATTTAATTCAAAAATGGTGTATTCAAATGTTCAATAACTTACACGTATAAACTGGAAGTTACTAACACTTTTAAATTGAACAGTTTTAAGTGAAATGCAAATTAACTGCAAAATGTAGAACTTTTATAAATTTTAGAGTTTGAAGATTGAGATTAATTCCAAAAATATAAATCCACGTTAACATTTTCAACAGTATAAATTAAAGAATCAAGTAATGAACTTTAGAAATTTACAAAATTATATATTACTTCAAGTAATTTTAAGCTAGACACATTAAAAATTGAAAAATAATGTTTCACCTTAACATTTCTTAATTTAGAAGTTTAATTTATTTATTTTAAATAGTCTAGGCATCCGTCAAAAGATTAAAAATTTTATTTCAAAATATTGAAAAATCGAGAAGTGGTTTAAGAATTTTCCTAATTCAAAATCATTTTTTAATTTTTGTCAGAACTTTTATATTTTTGCATATTTCAAGCAAAAATTTAGATTTTTTTAAATTGTGAAAGACTACAGAAGAATAAAATTTTTTTAAGATTCTTAGAAAAATTGAAAATTATTTTTCATTTTGAAAAGTTATTGTAACAGAAAGTTTAAGAAGATTTTAAGGAGATTTAAAAAATGACCAAAGAAGAACATGGAAGATTTTAAGGATTTTATTTAATTTTCTGGATTTTCAAGAACTTTAGGAAAATTTCAATTAATTTTTAAATTAATTTAGAAGATCTGAAAAAATTGTTAAGACACTTCGTTTAAATTACTTGAAATAATTCCAAGCTTGTCATTAATTTTGAATCTTTTCAAAACTTCGACATATCTCTTAAAATTACTAAAATTTTGTGTGCAAATAATAAGTGTTCAATTGTTATTTATGCGTCAAAATTTAACAATTTCACTTATAAATTAAACACTTTTTAAATAGAACAATTAAAATTGTAACACTTAAAAATCAAAAGTTCTTTGAATATCTAAAGATTCAAATCTTTCTATGTAAAACAATTCTGTTTCAAATTGTTTTCTTTTCAATATTTGGCTTAAATTTACTCGTCTTAAATGAAAAGTAAAATATTGCTAAATATTAAATACTTATTCTTTTTCTACATTAAGAAATTTCAAATTAAATGGGTTAAAAATTAAATAATTTAGACTAACAATATTTTTCATTTAATAAAAACATTTAAATTTGACTATATTATTATGGATTTATTTTTATGTGGAAAATAGTCAAACGCACGTTAACATTTTTTAATGGCTGAAAACATTAATAGAAGTAATATATTAATAAATTTATTTATTAAATTTAATATAAAAAATATATATAAAGGAATACCTGAAACTGTGAATGAAAAATATATTATTGATAAATCATGAGTACAGATCCATTTTTAAAGTAATTTATTTATTTTACATTTACAGTTGATAAAATAAAACTGTTCTTTATCAAAAAATTTCAGCTTCAAATACTCTTAATTTTTATTTGTTGAAATCCTCAAAACTGCACTTTAATTATTTTTAAAACTGTTAAAATATAGCTTAGGCAGATTTTTCTTCTGAAAATTCATAAAATTCTCGGTTTCTCAGTCCGACGGCCACCTACTTCTTTATAAAAAAATCTTCGATTTTAGAAACTTCTAATTTTTAATTTTTTTAACCTCTAAAACTGGATTTTAAAATTCTTCAATTAAAATATATGCTGAAAAATAAAAAAATTTAACTGGAGAATTTTTAAAGTGACAGATTTTCGAATTAAGCATTCTAAACTACATGGAATAATAATCTATAAAAATCAAAATTTAGGAAATTAATTAAAAATAAGGTTAAAATAAAAGTTGGACAACATTTTTATTATACAAATTTTTGTAACATTCGCGGTCAAAAATAAATTCACTGTTATGTCCCGGTTTCCCAGGTTTCCCGGTCCAGCGGCCAATTTATACTGCATTATATAATTTCCTTTAGTCAGAACTTTCCCACTTGACTTCAATTTCATTTTATTTGACACAGATAAGTCATTTTTTGTCAGCAGAAAGAAGTTATGAAACACATAACCTAAAATTAGAGTTAATCCGTATTTTCCTTTAACGATCTTCAACATTATTATAATACATTTTATAAAGATTCAAATATTTATACACTTGAAAAGTACAAGAAATTTTTATTCTTACATTTTGCATTTTAAAATCCCTTACGTTTGCCACCTTTCTTATCCAAGATGGAGAAATTAAGCGGTGGGTCCTTATTGGTTAGGTTTTTTTACTTGCGCGTGGCTAGACCATGTATTTGTTAGATCATGGTCGTGACCGTCTAAATCGAAATTGATGCCTGGACGTTCGAACAAATTTCTACTAGATGTGTCACACATGAAAAATAAGGTAAATACAATTGTGTAATAAAAACAGAGATTTGTTTTTCACGATGAGTAGGGATTTAAAGTTTCAGGAAACTTTGGCCTGATGAAAAGTTTGATGAAACATTGTAATGTTTCAAATATAGCGGCGGGAAAATTCAAGCTGATAAGATAAAATCCTAACCTGACCTTAGAGACCAAACCGATCTGCACATGCACAAAATAATTTTTCTTCTCACCTCTGCGTTCATGAAACATATGAAACTTTGACATGAAACGTTTTCATGTGGAAAGATTCCAGCCCCATGAATCTGAAAACAAAATGGTTATCCCTTTGCGTGGCGTCCCATGATTGCAGAATTGCGTTGCGTCTTGCGTAATGCGCCAAGCCATTAGAGATTTCAGCCAATCACAATATTTCTCTGAATAATTAGGAGAATATTATTAACTGAAATATCTAGTGAATTGACAACAATTCGCAACGCAATTCTGTACAGCCCCATGCATCTCTCCCACTTTTCTCTTCTCTTAACATCCGCAGTAGGGTACTATATTAGACAGGAATATGCAACCGCCATTCTGGTTCCTAGAAAATTCGCGGGAAACCATGCGATAAGCATGTCCAAGTTTATAATTAAAATTAAGCTTAGAATATAAGAAAAATGGTCTGCTGCAGTGCTCCATTTTGTCAAAATAGAAGCGAGGGTGGATATAAATTGTACCGTTTTCTACTAGGACAAAAGGAAAGACTTTTAAAATGGATAATAAATTGTACACGCGACAAATGGGAACCAAATACTAATTCAAGATTATGCGAAGTAAGTACTCATGTCTATCACTATAACAGTGTAATTTAAATATTTGGGGTCTGAAGCTTATGTTAATATGTAATTAAATTGCCTATGAGCATTTTTTATACATTTAAGCGAAATAAAATCCAGAAGAAAGTAAGTTTAGGAACAGGTTTTTTTACAGAATGGCGCACGTTAACCCACGCAAATAAAAAAGACGTCTGATATGAAATATAAATAGCTATCATAATAAACTTTTGGAAAAGTATTGTATTAGTTTTTAACCTATAGTCTATAGTCTATCTATAACCTATAGCCTGTTTATAAGCTGAGTAAACTTTAGTTTACAATCATAATTTTTGCAAGGATTATTTTTTGGCAAATGTGTGGGTTAAAAATCATATAGTCTAATTCAAGTATGCTATATATTATGTCAAATGTAATTTTATTTATAATTTATGTGTTGATAAAAAAGCTTTAGTATAATTTTAAAAGAAATAATCTATATCATGCAAATGTATTTATCTTTTTTTTTATGTGCATTTTGACCAACTTATATAAAGACTTTTTATCAAATGTGATCTAGAAATTAGTTTTCAGAGAACTATAACTGAAAGTTAAAAAATGTTTGTTTTTCTAATTTAATAAAAACATATTACTTACTCTATGTATGCATTTTTGTATTCATTTCTAATAATATATAATTTCAAATCAATATTTAAAATCAACGTGTTATCGTTAAGTAGAATAATTTTCCATTTTTTATTTTCAATTGATCATTACATTATAAAGTTTAAAAACATTCATATTTCTAATAATATTATTATCTTAAAATATTGCAGCTTACTTTGTTTTAATTTTGTTACTCACTACTATTTAATTAGATTTTAGACTAAAATTCATCTCTTAAAAATTTGATGTCAATTTAGCAATTTTGAATTTGGCGGAGAACCACAATGGCAGTTGCATATTCCCATCTAATATAGTACCTTATCCGGAGGAATATCGTAGTTCAAATAAATTCAATAGATACTGCTCCGATCAGGTACGAGGGTAGTTCAATAAGTCCTTAGAATGAAGTATAAAAACAATTTTTTTTGGGTAAATTTTTTTTTATTTTTCAACATAATCTCCTTGGAGCTCTATACACTTGGTCAAACGCTTTTCAAGTTTCTTTAATCCTTCAGAAAAGTGCGTTTTCGGAAGTTCCTCAAAATAAACACTTACAGAGGCAATGACGTCTTCGTTGTCTGGAAATCTCTGTCCACCGAGCCATTTTTTCAAGTTTGGAAATAAGAAAAAGTCACTGGGGGTTAAATCTGGTGAATACAGTGGGTGCTCGACCAATTCGAATTTTAGTTCTTCAATTTTAGTCATAGAAACGAAGCATATGTGAACTCGGGCGTTGTCGTGATGAAAGAGAATTTTTTTTCTCGCCAAATGTGGTCGTTTTTTTTTAATTTCTTCTTTCAGCTGCTCT
>NC_046658.1:10126646-10133257 GCF_010883055.1 Belonocnema kinseyi
TACGACCACGCTTAAATTCATTTACCCAGTTATAAACCGTTGCTAAGGCAGGGGCAGATGTGCCATGAACTGAGTCCAATTCATGTTTTATCTCATATGGAGATAAACCCTTTAAATGAAAATGTTTGATTACCGCTCTGAACTCGTTTTTTTCCATTTTTCTTAACGAACAATTTTTTTTTCAATTGGTTATCAAAACACGTGAACTCAGAAGATGTGGACTGTGACTGCACCATATATCTAGTCGGGAGTGGTGCTGACTGAAAACAGATGATTTGGAGCGATTCGCGCGCCATCTGTTGGTCATTCTAAGGACTTATTGAACTATCCTCGTAAGTCTGTTTTTTGCATCTTTTGCATTGTTTTGTATTGTCAAAACCTGTAAATTTCCTATTAAAACTGATTTCTTTGAGAAAAATGTGTAAAATTAAAAGTTTAAATTATAAGAACTTGTAGCCGAGTAAATTATATAATAATTAATTATAATTATAAATAATATAATTATATAAATAAAATAAATCTGCAATTAGATCCAGTCAAGGGATCCCATTTTGACCACGTGCCATACAATTATCTCAAAAAAAATGGACTCCATATAAGCGAAATCAATATACACGAAAAAGAATCAGTTGATCAAAGTACATTCTACCTAAGCACATGAATTAAATCCACACGAAAATGGCAACGTGTCGAACAAGTGTACCAGACCGACTAAAAAAGCATTGAGTCTTGCCGTAATTCCCACAGCAAAAGTAGTTTCTCAATTCGTCCTTGGAAACAGTCCTTTAATATTGCGATTTCCATTCCTGATAGTTTAACCGCAAAAAAAATCCCTAAAGTTTATAACGCGAGTGCACACTCCGGGAACATCAACGGAAAAATGGGAAAGTGTATCGGCATGCTCTAGCTGTTCCCGTCGTCCTTTTTATCCTCCTTATGTCACAATTTTGACCTACCAAACGTATTTTAATCGGTGGATAATTATTCCCCTTACTCTCCGGTAAGACCTATTGGATACAGCCTGGAGCCCAAATTCATCCTGCCATCAGCAATAGATCTACTCTGGTAACAGTAGTCCCAATAGTAATAGTGCGGGCCTGGGCTAAAGAGCTCCCACTAGTCATGCTGGGGATATAAGAATAAAAGGTTTTCAAAAGAAGTATTGTAGACTTCCACGCCAGGTGGAGAAGTCGAATTTGGAATTTTTGAAACGGTCTAGAATATTTCTCAAATCCAGTCGGCATCTCAACAAAAATCTTCTTGAGGGGTGGCGTACTCGTCAAAGTGTTGGTTGGTAGTCCATGGTACGGCGGGAGAATTTGAACGGCCCAAAAGTATACATTTCGCCCTCGTCGTGTATCTCTGGTTCTTTTAATATCCGCTATAGTCCCAAGTGTCTAAGATGCCCCTTGAAGTTTCTCTCAGTCAGCAACCATCCGCAGATTATATAATAAAAAGAAACAAAATAAAGGGAAATCAGTTCATAAATATACAATTTTCTTATAATTTTAGTCGCTAGTCGTGGAGTACCGTGCAGTTCCCGAAGTGTCCTTATAAAACCCTCGAAATATAATTTTAAAAAACCGAAAAATTAAATAAATTGAAATTTTTGTGAGTTGAAACATTTTGAAAAGTCACAAGCTTTACGTTAAGCCAGCGTAACCCCTGGCTAAAAAAATAGTGGAGCATTAAATTTGGCAATTGGGCATTAAATGAGCATTAAATGAGCCCTTAATTATAGTATGGTCAGATTAACAATTTGTGCACAATTTATATTAAGGGTGCTTTTTCAATATTAGGGGTGGCGTTTAAAAAAAATTTTGTTGTGATTTTGGAGAGAGTCAAATGAGCCTTTATTTATGTGATACGGCAGAACTCGATTCAGTGTTTATTTCACATGGGGTTGCGTCAGCTTAACGTTAAGCTAGCGTAACCCCTGGTTTTCTTTAAATAGTGGAGCATGCAATTTGGCAATTTTGCATTAAATGAGCATTAAATGAGCGCTTAATTATAGTATGGTCAGAATTACAATTTATGCTTAATTTATACTACGGATGTTTTTTCAGTGTTAGGGTAGGGTTTTAGAAAACAAATTGTTGTGGCTTTGGAGAGAATTAAATGAGCCTTTAATTATGTGATAGGAAAGAACTCGATTCAACGTTTATTTCACATGGGGTTCCGTCAATTTAACGTTAAGCTAGCGTAACCCCCAGTTTTTTTTTTTAATAGTGGAGCATTAAATTTGGCGATGGGGCACTAAATGAGCATTAAATGAGCCCTTAATTATGTGATATGACAGAACTCGATTTAAAATTTATTTCACATAGGATTCCGCCAGCTTAACTTTAAGCTAGCGTAAACCCTGGTTTTGTTGAAATGGTAGGTATTTTTTATGCTTTGTTTTTTGAAAACTCATTTTTTTTACATCTCAATAACTTTTGACCTAAGTGAAATATTTAAAGTTTCCTTTTTGATTTTAATAGCGTTTATTGTCTTATATTGAAACCCATCGATAAATATAAAAACGCTTAAAAATGAATAACATATTGATGGTTTTTCTAAGCATATAAAAAGTTCATTTAAAAAAAACGCAATTATATATTTTTTGCCAATTTCGTTTTAAATATTTAGTTTCATAATAAAGATATCTTGTGAGACTTGTGCGGGCTGAATAAATCTTGTGGCCAGGAGAATTTCTTTTCAATATAATCAAATTTTCTCATTTTTCTTATAAACAGCGGAAGATAGGAAAAAAATTTGAGATACTTCTTTGCACGTCTAAAAACATTCTATGAAAATGACCCTTGATTTTTTGCGATACCTTGATCGTTTGCGAGGAAAATTAAAAAATAGAAGTTGTAGGCAAAAAAGAATTCTTTCGGCCTTAAAAATAGTTAAGCCCGCATAAAGCTGACAAAATGAGTTTATTATATTAGCAGAAACTTTTCAAAAAATATTGGAATGCCTAAAAAGGTGGGATTTTATAGAAAATAGTTTTGTTATTTTCTTAAAATTTGATGATAAAAAAGATAATATTTTCTGGACAATGCCACCTTTTCATTTTTCCCAATATTTAAACAAAGTTTCTGATAATAGAAGAAAGACATATCAGTTTTATGCGGGCTAAACGATTTTTGAGGTCGAGAGAATTCTTTTTTTTCATTAAAAATTGAATTGCTGAATTATTTTCGCAAACGATGCAAAATGTCGCAAAAGGGTTATTTTTATTGAAGTTTTTTAGACGTGCAAGGTTTTATCGAAAAAATTCATATCTCGTTATTTACAAGAATAATTACACAATCTAATTACATGAAGAAAAAAAGTTCTGCTGGCGGCGAAAGTTATTTAGTCCCCATAAAACTCACAAGATATCTTCATTATGAAACTAAAAATTTAAAACGAAACATTTTAAACAGATTAAACATTTCATTAAAAAGCACATACTTATCTACACATATTTAATACCTATTGTTGACAACAAACATGTATAAAATTATAATTTCAATAGTTTTATATTGAAATGGCATTAGAATAAATCCCTATATATAATGAATATAGATTGTTAAACGCTTTTAAACGTTGCTTGCAATACATTGACATTTTAAAAACACAGCGATATATAGCACTTTTCAAACATTCTTTTTTCAATAATCCTTTTACACTTCAATTTCTATTTCATTAGTATCACAAGAAATTGCTTGATCACAAAGGTATTTATTTTTAATGGATTTAAAATTCTAACATTTTAAAACTGAAAATCACTTATATTTGCCGCTTTAATTATACAAGATGGAGAAATTGAGCGGTGGATTCTGATTGGCTCCGTTTTTTATACTTGCGCATGGCTAGACCATGTATTTATTGGAACATGGCTGTACCCATGGTCAGTTGCTGATTGTGCCTGCCGCTTTTATTGCCTGTTGTTGTTGCAGTTGTTTAAAAGGGCTACTATTGTTTTTAGTGAATGAGAATCATCTAGAACAATGTCAGTAAAAGATTTCGTGATTCCTTTGCACAAGGATGATCTTCTGAGAAATCATGCTGGCCAGTATTCAGTAAACGAAGTCCTTCCTATTCGGGCTGTAAATCAAGCTCTAGATGGTAAGTACATTGTTTATATGTTAAAAATGTATTGGCGCATTTATTCAAAATATGATACATTCTCATGTCCATTGTAAACCTACATCACTTTCATATAGTGAACTGTAGCTATTTTATATTTATGAGTATTTCATTAGAACCCAGATAAGGTTATGTTTACACATAATAACGGACTTTTTCGCGCGCAACTAATTCACTGAAAAATTTGCCGAAATAAGACTGGTACTCAATTCCTTTGTTCGAACGTTGAAATATTTACTTGGGGGGGGGGGGGGGGGGGGCGACGAAATAAGAAGTGTACTATATCGAATGCCGTCCGTCTGGAAATGTATAGGTCTGATCTATGAAATCGATTTCAATAAACAATTATAATAATAATTGCATAAGCGGAAGATGTATACGAAATGTTTAATGTATTTCACGAAACTTACCCTCACATCTGACAACTCTGACCAGTTGCTCTCTCTGTAAGAAGAAGTGCATTGGCATAAACTAGACGGAGTGAGATGGAAGAAGTAAGCAGAAGCAGATCGGAGTGGCTTGGAGTACATCAGTGCATGGTAACCGAATACGCTATAAGTAAGATGATTTCAATTAGTTCAAGGAACCTGGTAATTTGGTTCCCAACAAAATTCTACTTCCAATGTTTTTAATGAGAAAGTTTCGTTAGGTGTCCCTTTTGACATCAAAAATGCTTGAACAGATCAATTGCCAAACCGTATTTTTCTTTTGATTTAAACAGCTAAAAAAGTTACTTTTGCGTGGACGGATAAATCTCATTGCATTTTAGAGCAAAATTTCCAACAGAAAAAATAAATAGGATAATATTATCAGCAAATTTGGTTAAATAATAATCCGCTATGTTCCATAGGTTTCAAGTTCTGCTATATTGAAAAATCCCCAGTTTTTTTTCGGATTTTCAGCGAAAAATCACTAAGTTAAGAAAAAACTGTATAAATTTGCACCTAATCACTGCAGGGAAAAGTGTTCCTCAGATGAGTCCAAGTAGACTCAGTTCTCTGTGATTAACAAAAGAGATCAATGTCGTACGTTATTTACTATGACCCCTCAAAGTTGGCCATTTTTGCCTGTTTTTTACGCACAAAAAAGTAGAGTTCAGTTTTTTTAAAGTGAATCGTTTCAGGCTTAGTTTTCGTTGATGATCCAAGGTTTGAAAAATGGAATCTTCTTTGCATTTTCAACTAAAAATTGAGATTTTTGTTGTTGAAAATATCTTGTTTCCTGCGGATTGCACCACAAAATTTCTGGAGAAAAAAATGGAAGTAGAGTCAATTTAGCACAAAGTAAAAAAAATGTCTACCCCTAACAGGTCACGAGATAATAAATAATTTTTTATAACAAAAGGTTGCCATCACCACTTATGATTACTTCTTGGCCACTTTAAAAGAATGTGAGGGGAAAAAAGTGATTGTAATTGATTGAAAATGCGTTACATGTTTTTTTTTATCAATAAACAAATCTTTTTTATTAATAATTTTTTATAAGAAGAGTCACAGTTCTCTATTATTTTTCTGTTCAGAATTACTGAGAAAGTTACTAAATTAAGCACTACTAACGAGATACATTAAAATAATTATTACAAAAAAAAACCGCTTATTCAGGCGCAAAAAAGCTGCAGGTGACTCTTTATTTAAAATATTGCTAATAACAAAAACAGCAGAGAGATTTTGGCACACTTCTTTGATGACTTATAACCACTTAGAATACTGCAACATGATTTAGTAGAAAAAATCATTTTTTTCTGATGGAAAACTCTAAAATTTTGAATTTGTTTATAATATTGTTATTAAAAGTAAAAATACTTAACATTTATATTTGCATCTATTTATTATAACTTAGAATCAATTTGAAAGTTAGCTGATAAGAAAAACATCTTTCAAACAAATATAATAACACAATTTGTTTATTAGAATATTTGTAATGGTGGTAATTGTTAACTAATTGTTATTTTCCATTCTTAATAATACTTCTACGAGATATTTAGGCATTTTGAATCAAGATAAAGTTTTTTGTTGTGGTTGAGCACTGCATGCAAGTAATTGTTTATATTAATTGTTCTCTTAAGTCCTTTCTTTGGAGAAAAAATATTAATATTCGTAAAATTTCAAATTTTTTTCTTCTATCTGTTTCAATAATAAATTTCACAGTTTGAAATAAAAAAATCGGGTCTAATGCCGTTCTGCAGGATTTAATTCTGAGCATTTAAAAAAAAGCATCAAAATTGGTCAAGAATTGTATTTTGTAGTGGATTATGAACAGTACATTCCTGATTCCTCCCACTGTGCGGCGTATCGGCCGCGCCGACGTAATATTTGGTGTATTTACATGTTAACGGATTACTTCCTGCTGGGTGATCCGGTGGTTTATGATTAGTTGCGAAAATTCCGTCGACCAATTAGGAGTTAAAGTAAACGGATTTAAATAAATATAAAATATAAAATAAAATATAAAAAAATAAAAAATATAAAAATAGGTTGGAATAAAAGATC
>NC_046658.1:10133357-10138130 GCF_010883055.1 Belonocnema kinseyi
AATAGGTTGGAATAAAAGATCCATTTCCATCATAAGATATTTATCTTATGATGGAAATGGATCTTTTATTCCAACCTATTTTTATATTTTCCGTGCTGTATGTCAACAAAAATACTAAAATAGACCGTCGCGCCGCTCCGCGGTCGCCGAGTAGCAAACAAGGCGGCGCGCCGCCGATCGAAATTGCTCAAATCGCCGCCGCCGATCTAAAGCCTGTCGGTGCAACTGTCTAGTAGTTATGTAAATTGGTTGTATCTAAAAGTTCTTTAAGTAAATTCTGAAACTAGTTCAATACAATAAAATTCAGTAATTAAAAAATAAATAGTCAATCAGTAATTGGATAAAAACATGATTTATTCTTGAATTTGATAATTGAATGAATTACGAACTTATTTATGATTTTGAAAATTGTTTTCCATTTTTTTTAATAAACACCTTTTCGCATCAAACTGAAGATATCAAATGTTTGTACAAGATAAGCATTATAGATTTACAAACTCTGTATAGGGAAAGTTTAATTAACCCTTCGTCGGGCCATGCGCACAGCGGGTATCTATGGCGATATCGTCATTAGCTTTTTTTAAACTATTTAGAGGTGTCAGAAATTAAAAAAAAAATAGAAAATAATTTTTAGGTTTTTTCTTGACATTCCAATAGTTTTAGATTGAAAATGTTTTAACAATTAACAAATAAAAAAGTTTAAACAATAAACAACATGCAATTTCGACCATTTTATTTCAAGATTAATATCTTAACGGTAAATTGTTCTTAAGGGGGTGGTACAAGAACTTTTTTTCAAAAAATCGATTTTCCAAAAATTACGAATTCTTGTATTAAATAAATGTAGAAATGCTGTGGAAATGGTTATTTCGGTCGCAAATTTCAGGAACATGTCAAAAAAGACAAATGAATGCAAGTGTCTCGAGCGCGCTGAGCAAGCATTTTCATAAATGCAAAAACTTAAACGCGGTTTGCTCGAAACAACTTTTTTCGAAATGGTAGACATGATTTTGAAAAAACTATTCAACCGATCAGGCTGAAAATTTAATAGCCTATTCTACACACAAATGCTTATCGTGTATACGTCCCGAATGATTATCGGTTAACATTTAACCCTTTTTAAAACAATCAACAAGAACAAAGAAGTGCAAAATTTTCAAATCCGCCATTTTGTATTTTTTTACGGATTTTTATTTCTGAGGTCTACCCGATAGCGACAACCAGATTTACTATAAAAAATACAAATAAATTGTTTCAATTACTTTGAAATGTCAACTTTTATGTGCAAAAGATTTGAATTAATAAAACATTTTTTTCTAGAAAAAGAATGATTGAAAAATACCACTCAAAAACTTTAAAAATTCCAAATGCCAATATGCTACAGCAAAATCTCAAAAAGCAAAATTCAACAACCGCAAAATTAGACATTTATCACCTTAAAATGATGTAATTTGAATAGGAGAAATTTTGGATAAAATTTGAGTTATTTATAAGAAAATAGTCCTTGTATTGCGAAAATATTTATTGATACAATATAAAACTATAAAAACAAGTGAAAAATATATAAAAAGTTATAGAAACAAATTCAGAAAAAATCTACTTGCATGATTTCACTTAACTCAAAAATTGCAAAAAGTTAGGCCGGCGGGCCTCTATGATGAATTCGTCATTGACCAAATTTTCACCTATTGTTAGTCGGCGGGATATCAACGAATACTGAAGCACGTTGGTGCATTCGAACACAGTGCCCGTACGTTTTTTAAAGGGGATTCCTAAGCCCGCCGACGTCTCCCTTCCGAGATAAAAAGAAGTGGGAGACACAGCATTGACGAATTCGTCATAGATGCCTGGCGAAGTGTTAATATGTTTCACATTTTTAATCAATTATAATTCCTTTTTTGTCACAAAATTATTCAAAAAGTAATCAACAGTGGCTTTGTCAAGATTTTATTATAAACAATTATTAATAAAAAATATTTGTTTATCGATAAAAACACATCACACATTTCCAATCAATTACAGTCACCTTTTTGCCACAAAAATACTAAAAAAAGGCCAAAAAGTAATCATAAGTGGTGATAGCCAGCTTTTTTTTTATAAACAATTATTTATATATTAACCTTCGGATGATGCACATTTTCTGACGTCCCGTTCATGGCGCACTGGGTGTGTAGCAACCCATAACTTATTTTATACAAAAAAAAGTTTAAAATATCCATTTTTTAACTTATTAGGGGTGAAATAGAATCTCTAGAATGTCAGGAATACAGCTGTCCAAGTTCGGTATTGATATTTTTATTAGACAAGATAGTAAAATTTTAAACATAACAAATTTACAAAAATGATCGAAAATGGCAAATATCGCGTTTTCTTTGTTTTTTCCCCCCTTAAGGGCATGTGATACTTACAGTTTCCCCGGCTTTTTTCCACAAAAATGAAAATTTTTAAAACCTGAATTCGGAGATGCTATAAATCATCAAAGCGGTCGTCCCCAGACTATTTTTTTTGAGGTATAAGAACAAAAAAAAATGTAATGTGCTAAATAAAAATTATTTATGAAATAAACTTTTTTGATTGTCTGCAAACAAGGTTAGTTCCGGGAGATTAGTTACTATGTTTATTTGTAAGTCTAAAGTTTTCGGCCAAAAATATTGTGCAGTTTGGAAGTAACGCTCAGGTGCATTGTAACACACATAACCTCGAAATATACACGGACGTTGTTAGCAATATCAAATATTTTTTGATAAAAAAAAACACAAAAAAAGTGTGTGGGGACTTCCGTTAGCATGTTCGCTATGATTTCCCAGATTTTGAAGGCAAAATATTTCTTATCCTAGGAAAAAAGCCGGGGGAATCTGACACTGAAAAAATCGATACTATTTCCTAAGCGCTATGCAAATTAATCACATTTTGCTAAATTAAAACTTTTTTGAATTAACCTACGAAAAAAGTGTGTGGGGACGTCCGTTAGCATGTTCGCTATCACTTCCCAAATTTTTAAGACAAAATATTTATTATTCTAGAAAAAAAGTCGGGGGAACTTAAAACTGGTAAAATGGACAATTTTCTAAGTATCACATGCCCTTAAAATTGTGTGAAATTAAAAAAAATCGTAGTGATTCATAAACTATTCATATTGTATGGCAAAAAACGTATTATGCATGATAAATGAATTATATACTTATTTTTTATTTAATTCTCGAAATATGGCCGTGGTTGAACTTTATGGTACGCTTAGATGCCTCTGTGCAGGAAAAGTGCACTTTTTCAGGTCATATTTCGTGACCTGTTAGGGCTAGAACACTTTTTTTACTTACGCTACATTGACTTTACTGTTATTTATTCTGTAGACATTTTGTCGTGGAATCCACAGGAAACTAGATATTTTCAACAACAAAAATTCTAAATTTTTAGTCAAAAATGCAAAAAAATTAAATTTCTGAAACCTTGCAATTCCCACAACAATAGGTCTAAAAGACTTTTCTTTTTTTACATACGCAGATTTTTGGAGACTCAATTTCGTCCTCTGGCATCATCAACGAAAACTAAGCCTGAAACAATTTTTTTCAATAAACGAACTCCACTTTTTTGCCCGTAAGAACGGGGAAAAATGCCAACTTTGAATGGTCATAACTTATGATCTATTATATGTAGGACTTTTTTTTTTAATCACAGATAATTAAAACTGAGTTTTCGCTAAAAATCCAAAAAAGTGGGTATTTTTCAACATATCATAACTCGAAACCTATGAAAGATAGCGGACTATTTTTTAAACAAAATTTTTCCATAATTGTAAACTCTTTCTTTTTCCTGTTAGACATTTTACTCTAAAATGCAATGGGAATTATCCGTCTACGCAGAAGTAACTTTTGGAACTGTTAAACAAAAAACCGGTTTAGCAATTGATCGGTTCTAGCAGTTTTGATTTGTCAAAAGTGAAACCTGAACGAATCTTTGTCATCAAAATAATTGGAAATAGGATTTTGTTGAAACTTCGACTCATTATTTCGACGTATTGTCTCGACTAAAAGTGTTGTGAATTTTGTCGTGGGAGGAATTTCTCGAGATTGACTCGTATACACTTTTAGTCAAATAGAATTGTTCTGGCATGAAATATGACTAACTTGTTTTCAGTCACTACCCACTTCAACAGAATTAAAATGAGTTCATTTATTGACAGAAATCATCATAGGATTAAACAAGATTAAAGTGTCACGAAAATAGTCCAAGTTCATATGAATTAATACGTTAACGGCAAAAAAAACGACATTAATTTGGATTCAAAAAATTGCGAATTTGACCATATTTAAGAACATTTTAATGTACCCCTTGCCAAAATTACACAAATTTAAAACGAAAAATTTTCAAATAATTTTTTCTGCAAAATTTTTCGCGATAAATGTTTACAATTTTCCATTAATTTTCCAATAAAGAAATACATGGCACATGAACTTTAACTTTTTTTATGATATCTTGTTCATAGTAGAACAGAAAAATAAAATCAGTGACTTCATTCACACAGTGTTTAGTTTTTTTTTAAATACTTGTGTGAAATGAAAATTGGAGCGTGGGAAGTTTTTGAGGTTAGGAGTAGTAAAAGTAATTGCTGGGAAAAAGGGGGAAGAGATAGGGGGAATAGCGCGGAACATTGTGTACGGTAGGATACCGACGGTACAAAGTCCTCAAACTGGCGCCAGAGGACAACACTCACTGGACGATCGCACAGAACACCAGGCTGTAGCAGAAATAAGAGGTGACTATGATGAAAGATTG
>NC_046658.1:10138140-10139736 GCF_010883055.1 Belonocnema kinseyi
TGAGGAAAAGTTCGTGAGAAGGGAGAAGGCAGCGAGAAGGGAACCAGGTACGGGTCATAAACGTGGCAGACACTCAAACTTACAGCGCTTCAACAAGCTAGGCAGCGCGGGCTCGAATAGGAGTTTGGATGAATGGCAAAAGAAGGTAAGAGCGACCAGCTGTGAAGGGGAGGCTAAAAGAAAAAGAGAGAAAGGGGATGATTTAGAAAGGGCTAAAGGTAAAAAGAAAGTTAGGATTAAACTGAAAACACAAGAAAGAGATATGGGGGATGTTTAAAAACTGGAAGCTCTCATAAACAAGAAAGTGGGTGATATTAATAGGCATTAGAACAAAGTAAGGTGGGAAGTAAGAAAAGTAAGAGAAAGCTGGGATAAACTTTGGAAAGTGGAGAAATGCAAGACATGGAGTAAAGCAGAGAGCATAGAGAATAGATAGAGAGAGGTTTACGAGCAGAGAAACAGTGAGATAAAACAGTTGGAAGGACGGTTAAGCAACTTAGAAATCAGCATGTAAGGGAAGGAAACAGGTAATGCGAGAGTAATAAAAGGGAGTAATAAGAACCTGCAAAATGAGAATGAAAGATTGAAGAAGAGACTGAAAGTGGAGATGGAAATATGGGTAGCGGAAATAAAAAATCTTATGAGAAATATAAGATTCCAGGAAAGGGTAGAAGTAGTTAAGAGAATAGGGGGAACTAAATAAGGAAAATAATAAAAATTTCTAGTAAAAGTAGGGGTTGAGGAGGAGAAAAGACAATTATGGAGGAAAACAAATTATTGAGAGGAAGAAGGAAAATAATTGAAGAAGATTTGGCATGGAGGGAGAGGAACTGGAGATGATAAATTGAGTCTAGGGCATTGGTTAAGAGTAAAAAGGAGCCCATGTTATGGAAAGAGCAAGAAAGGATATGGATAAATGGTGAGGAATGGTGATAGGACGAAGAATTAGAAGGGAAAACCGAGGAGACAGGTAGGGAAAAGGAACAGACAAAAGAGTTTAAAGGGAAAAGGGAGGGGGTTTCTAAACGACAAAGGAGACAACAAGTGAGAAGGAAGGGTGAGGGAAGGGAAGAGGGGGGACGTGAAAATAACTTTCTGGAATGTATCAGGCTTGAAGAACAAGAGTAAAGAATTGGGGGAGGGGGGAGTTAGAAAAGTGGGAAGTCATGAGTAAAGCATGGGTGAATGAGAAGGACTGGAAGGGGACGTAACGGAGGTTACCGAAAGGTTCTGTCTCAGGGATGAGAAAAGCATTAGCAGTACAAGGGTGAAAAGAGGGGGACAAGGAGGAAAAGGATAGAACAATGGTAAGAAGGATTATAGGTTGAAAAGTCAAAATAGCGGTGTTTTGTGTTTATAGAAGAAGAGGGGAAGAGGAAGGTTAGTGAGTAATGAGGAGGCAGGTGGAGGAAAAGAAGGAAGAGTTGGTTTTGATAGGAAGGGACTTGAATGCCTGGACTGGCAAAATGAAAGCAGATGAGGAAGGGGAGATCACATTTATAGGTAAGGGAGAAACAGTGATAGACTACATCTTAGTGGATGAAAGAATGCGGAATATGATAGGGAGTATGAAGGTGGGAAATGTGATAGGATCCG
>NC_046658.1:10139746-10154206 GCF_010883055.1 Belonocnema kinseyi
TGTCAGGTATGGAAAAGAGGAGGGAGTAGGCCCTTTAACTGAAAGGTGAAAGGGGTCGATTGAGAAGGTAAGGGATGAGACAGAGACGAAAATAAAGAGAAGGGTGAAATAAAGACTTGTTGAACGAAGAATTCTGAGAGAGCAAAGAGAGAATGGAAGAGTGTGTAAGAAAATGGTGAAAAGGAGAAGTGAAGAGTACAACAGGAGAACATGAGAGGATGCTCGAAAGGAGAAATACAAGAAAGAAGTAGATAAAGCGATCAAAGAAGGTAGGATTTCATATTTAATAAAAAGGGAAAGAGGGAGAAGTAAGGGCGTGAATGAAGAAATAGAAATGGGTGAGTGGACGAAGTATTTCAAGGGTCTATTAGGGGGAGAGCAAAATACGATTAAGAGGGAAAAGAGAAGGATAGTCCAAGGAGAAATGAAGGAAGGGAACAAAATAACAAAAGAAGAAGTGGATGAGACAGTAGCATGGAAATCGGAAAGAAGGGACTAGCCATGCTATTGCGGGGTTGATGTAATGAGGGGGGATGTCCGCCATATTTTGATGTTCCCTCCCGTTAAATCCACCCCGTTCGCCCAAGTTAGGATGGCATGTCTAGTCCCATGTTTCCTATGTCCATGGACAATAGATATGCTAAAAAGAAACAAGGGACAGGATAGGATGACATAGAAAACGTATTATGTATGATTATATACTGTTTGTTTTTTTCCGCAAAAATTGGATTTGTTTTTGGAATTTTCAATTCGAATAAGTTAAATTTCTACTTAAAAATATTACTTTTAACAAAAAAACTAACTTTAGAAATATAGTTACATTTTCAAAGAAAGTGATGAATCTTTTAATTAAAATTGTAAATATTTAATTGGAATAGTTGAATTTTCAATCAGAAACATGAATTTTTGGCCAAAAAGATCAATTTATACCCAAAACGGTGATTTTTCGTCGAAGAAGGGTACATTATTTTTTAACCGAAAAGAAGATAAGTATCTACCAAAAAAATCAATTTATTAACAAAATACGCCTATTTTCAATGAAATAGTCGAATTCTCAATTAAAAAATACCAATTTACATACAAATTGTTTAACTTTGAACTAGAATTGATCGATTTTCATCTAAAAATGTAACAATTAAATTTTTAGTTAAAGAAATTAATTTTCAACCAAAATTATGAATTTTTAACTTGAATGATGAATTTTCAACTGGTATAATTGAATTTTATGCCAAAAGGTGAATTTTATACATAAAAGACGAATTTTTCACAAAGTGAAGATAAATTTAAAATTAAAGCGATGAACCTTATATATCAAAAAAATTTATTTTTAACAAAATAGTTTAACTTTTAACCAGTTAGTTGAATAATTTTCAACTAAAAACAGATACATTTGTAACAAAGTAAAAAATTTATATTATAATTCAGAAATGTTTCTTCTCTGAAATAATACTTCTTCTCTAAAAACTGCTTGTAGTACTTTATTTAGATAACATTTAGAAAAAGAAACTTTCAAATGGTGACAAATTCTGACTAGGGAGAGGGATTTTTTTAAAGTCCTTTCTTCTAAATACGAATTATAATTCATTAGAGAATCAGACGATCTCAAGGTACCGCGGCCTGCCTGCTTCCTTTCAATGAAATAAATGAATTTTCAACAATCATTCATTTCTCGGGTCTTACGGTAGAATTTAAAAATTTCATAGAATTCAAATGCATTAAATGAAAGTTATACGTAAACAAGTAAATGTATTAATATTAGTGGTCGTAAATAAATTACGTAACGGATTATAGGCCCTCTCTAAGACCCGCCCTTCCCCTGTTACAAATTGAAACAAAATATTACTCCACCCCCCCTTAACTACACGTAATTTTTAGTTTCAAGAATTTGTTTGCTAGTCATTATTGCTAGTAGAATGAGGCAGGGTTCCCGACAACTTCATTTTTAAATTTCCCTGATTTTTCTTTGACTAATTTTTAATTTTCCTAAATCATTAATATTCAAATACCAGCATTTTAATCATGTAATATTTTTAACATATAATCTTTTATAAACGAAATAACACAGTAGTTCTGATACAAATGAATATTTTCAAATTTATTAATTTATTTTAAACAAAAAAATTTCTTACTGTAAACAATGACTTTTTAACTAAATAATTAAATTTTTTTTCACAATAGTTTAATTTTTATCCTGAAAAGATCAATTCCTCACAAAAAGTTGATATTTCAATTAAAAAAGATGAAATTTATGTTAAAACAAAAGAATACAAAAATTAAATTTTCAAACCAAAATATGACTTCAGCAAAAAGTTAATATTCTACGAAACTAATGCATTCTTACACAACAAACATGGAATTTCAAACCAAGAAAATTCTTTTTTTACTAAAAAAGGAGAACTCCCAACTAAAAAAGATCAATCTTAAAAAAATGGAAAAGTTACATTTTCCGTTAAAAAATTTATTTTAAACCAAAAAAGGCTTTTCGACTAAAAATTTAAAGTTTCAATCAAAGATATAAGCCTTCATAAAAAAAATAATTTTTTAACAATGTACTTTAACTTTTACCCAAGTAGTTGAATTATCAATTAAAAAATATTATTTAAAAAAAATAGTTCAACTTTCAACCAAAGAGATGAGTTGAAAAAAAATAAATATTCAAGAAAAAAATGATTCCTTAAGAAAGTGATTCTTCCAAATTTTTTGAAACAAAATAGTTGAAAACTCAATCAAAGAAGAAAAAAAGAACATTTTTTTGAAGTTAAACTTGCATCCAGAAAAGATTTCAGTTAATTTTTCAACGCCAAAATATAAATTGCAAACAAAAAGTAAATTTTCTGTAAAATAGTTAATTAATTAATAATAAATTAATTAATAGTTTTAATAAATTTTAAAGGATTTCAGAAAGTATCCGATTTCATGTAGTTTTACGGGATTTTATAATATTTCATTGGCTTTCCAAGAATTTTTTCGCAAGAATTAAGGAATTTTATAGGATTTCAAAGAGTTCCTAATATATTAAGGCGTTTCCGAAGATTTTAAAGAATATTTAGAAAAAATTCCAAGGAATTTTTAAGTAATTTAAATCATTTCAAGGTATTTCAAATAATTTTGAAAAATTTCAGGTATTTTAAAAATTGAAATAATTTTTCGAGTGCTTAAAAAATCTCAGATCGATTTGAAAATATTTCATACGATATATTAAACATATTAGTATTCTTAATATATTTCATTAATTCGAAGTGGTCCTGAAGGATTAAAAAGATATCAGGGTATTTGTTGCACTCGCTTTAAAAAGTTTCAATTATTTTCCAAATATTTCAATGATTTCAATAATTTAAACCAGCATGCCCAGCTAGGGGAAATTCCCGCCAGGAACACATGTTCAGCGTCCACCACTATTTCGCCTGGAGAGCAAGGGTGGTGGTGGAAGCGTACTTGATGCTCTCCTCTCCGACGGAAGAAGCAACCGCCCATACGAAGTATCTGTCAGGGTGCTTGGGGCGACTAACTTTTCAATATAAATTTGTAATGGTGACTAGAATTTTAATTATTTTGTTTCAGCATGTTTACATTTATTTTCAATTAATGTATTGCAAAGGAAAATTGTGCAAAGTATTTATTTATTGTACATTATTCAATATTTTAATATCACAGTTTTGGTGTGACTGACACGTTTGAAAGTCTAACAATATATTAATTTGATGGAAAATGTAGAAAGATAAGTTATATATACAGTGAAACCTCTACTTACGGACACCTCTCCAGAGCGGACACCTCTGTTTACGGACAGTTAACGTGATTCCCCGACCAAAGGTATAGGAAATCCCATATTAAGCTACCTCTCCCTAACGGACACGGACACCTTTGTTGACCCCCGAGATATGAATTTACCTGTACGAGACGGACAGTTTCAATACAACCTGACTCATTAGCTTGATGGTAGACATAGGGGCAGGGATAAATGTAATTGTTTCGTTCAGCCCTATGCACCGCGTGTGTATGTGTATGGGGTATTGTTATTTTAGCATCCGGAGGGGTATCGTATGCATTGTTATGTATAGCAAAAATTCTAACATTTATTAATAATATTAATAATAATATTTAAAAAGAGCCTCGGTGGCTTATTCGGTTGGACACTCGGACTTCACCTCAGAGGTCCAAAGTTCGATCCCTGAGGTGGTACCTCTGGAAATCTTGTTATGTACCTTTACCGAGGTTCTGGTGGTTCGGAACTCACCTAAACAGTAGGTCCCCCCATCCTGTACTTGACTGTTACCCAGTCCGTCAATGATGGGGTAAAAACCAGGCTTTGTCCAATATGTCGGGGCAGATTGCTCTCATCAGTTCACTTGATTGCATTATAAAAATGCTTCCATGACTGATGATATATAACGGGATAGCCCTGTGAAAAATAATCAAATAAAAATCCAACTCTAACCAAAAATTCCTTCGATATGTTGGGCAGTAACCATCTTAGCCTGTGCCATTTCAATTTCAAATAATATTTAAACAATAATTCCCCTTACAATGTATTTTTTATTTTATTTAATCTAGACATTTCTGCTTTCTAAAAAATATATATCTATATATAATTTATTTATAATCAGGGTAGCGGCTTTAAAGGGAAATTGGGAAAAAACCCGGAATTGAGTTAAAAACCGGGCATTTACTTCTGATCGTAGCAAAATTCAAGTTCTCAATATTTTAGTAATTTTTGTCAATTTAGAAAAGTAAGTTTTACTTTATCTACGATTGCAGGGAATATGAGTGAAAATAATTGAGGCTCCGGATGCAAAAAGGAGATACAGAATAATTTTGCTTGAGTGGGGAGGGCCCTGAGCACTTGAAAATAAAGTCTTGAATTTTAATTTTTAAGATATATATTCACAATTAAAATTTAATGCCGCATCTTTTTCCTTATAGAAAAAGTTGTACCTTTTTTATTTTTTGAATTATTTCTGAAAAACTAATTTTTTCTCCGATTAAAATATGCATTATCGTGTTCTGCGACGGATGACGCTAGCGAAAGTTCAAAATATTTATTAAAAAATTGTTAATAATTTTTTTCCGAGACGGTGCATAATTCGTGCACAAACAGCTTCCAGCGATTTGAAAGTCGAGCGAATTTTGAGCAAGCGAAAACTGTCAGTGAGAAAGTTGTTCAGGAAGTTTTCTGGAAAGTTTTAGATTAATTGGAATAGTGTTTTTCAAGCTGTTGATTTTTTAATTTGATGGCTCAATGGATTTTCTCCCGCGTAAACTACGGCCCGGCCGGGTATCCGCTGTCCCAGCGTTAGGTACAAGTGTGTCTCACAGCCAGCCGAGTTTTTGTAATTAAAAACACAGTAAATATCAAAATCATTGTTTATTAAGTATAAAAAGTGTTTTTCAATGTATAAATTGATATATTGTTGCAGAAAATAATAATTGTGCTACAACTCTCTGTATTCAAAATTAATTAAACAGATTTTTCAAAGAAGTAATGTATTCCAATTTATAGAATTAAAGTTTCCTCATTCTCCAAACGATTTTTATTTCAACAAAATATTTTTAAAGTAAAGAAAAAATTTAGTTTGCATATTATTTTATATAGTCGCACTGTTTTATTTTATTTTCTTAATTGTGTAAAAAAGCGCTTTCAAAAATAGTTGCACCAAAAATAGAATGTTTACCAAATAATTATTTTCCTCTATGATTGACATTTTTCCATACACAATACTAATATATCTGCTTAATAATATCATCATTATCATTACTGCGATACTTATAAATATATTTTAATTTTTTTTTCAAGATATTTTTCATGTATATTAAGCAACAAATAATTGATCCATTTATTATTACGCACCGCACTTCTGCTACATTTAAGAATATTTCTTTCCTACAAACTATCGAAAATCCCTTGTCCGAAGGGAAATTTTATTTCTGTACCAACTCCCTTTTATAAAATAAAAATGACAATTATTTTCACTTATATGCCCTACAACTGTAGATAAAGTAAAAATCAATTTAATTCCCTGTAATTTCCCGTTTTTTTCTCGTTCATTTTCGGTTTCCCGACCAAGTCTCCGCGCTGATTATAAATAAATAACGTGTAAATATATATTTAGAGAGCAGAAATGTATACACGAATTAATAAAAAAGTATATAATAATGCGAATTATCATTGGTTAAATATTGTTATTACTATTATTATTATTCAAGGAATATTATCAATCAATGTTTGAAATTTGCAAGAAATACAATTTTTTATAACAATAATTAATTACATTAGCAAAATAAACAATAGAAAAGTATGAATACAATTTAAACTATTTTCAAAATACTCACCTTCATATAAAATTTCCCTAATATCAAATTACATGTTTTAATGAATTTTTTGGATTACTAATTACAGGTTCTCTTATTGTTGCTGAAAACTTTGTGCTTCCTTTAATATTCATTTTAAAAAATTAAGTTTTTAATGCATTTGAATGTTTTTGCTATACATAACAACGCAAAGGCAGGCATATCTGATCGGAGCGCCATCTATTGGATTTATTTGAACTACGATACCACTCCGGATGCTAAGAGAACAGAAAGAGTGGGGGCGATGCATAGGGCTGGTTTCGTTACTAGACATCTCAAGCACTTAGGGTCTCTCTATTATTGACTGCCCAGATTTAAAATTACCTTTACGATACGGAGAGTTTCAATACAACCTGACTCATTAATTTGATGGCAGACATTGAGGGACTTCAGTGTCTGGCTGGTTATTTTCTTTTACACGCAGTTCACAATGGAACCTTTTTTCATCTGTCTGAAAGTTTCGATTTTGTTTCCTATATGCACTAATTTTCTTGTATCGACGCAGTTTGGCAGTAAGAACATCAAGTCTCTGCCGTTGGAAGTCCAAAATCTCATCCAATATTGCTGGTGTTAATGTCTCGATGTGCCGAGGGTAGATGATTTTAGTAACATGGTTTATCAGCTTTGTGGATCTATTTCCTTTTTTATATTGAGTTAATCGACCCAATTTGCACCTTACTTCACTGACATCCATATCCAACCTGATCTTCTATGGTGCATCTCGATCCCTTGCTGGGACAAAAACTGCATTTGCAGGCCTAGTTCTGCGACCCAACGTTCTAACGGTTGCTACAGCTGCGCATTATACAAGAGTTTGCACCACTAACACAGTTTGTGTTACGTTCAAATACGTAGGTAAAACCTTGCCCTTTAGGTTTTCTATTAGTGCATACAGATCATTTGTGATGTTAATTTTGGGCAAAGAATGCCTTAGTGTTGATTCGACATACCTGCACTCTAGTAAAGCACGACCAAAATTCCTTTCAAGTTGCTGTGTTTTTTCTGGGACTTCGCTATCCAGATCATCGTTATTAATATCCAGATGTTATGATGGATCCGGTACATAATGTTCATTATCTCTAGCACCAATGCCGTTAGCTTTAATCAAGTCTTCGTTGTACACATCTTCCAAGGGGAGTTCATCAATAATAAGTTGCTGGTCCACTTCCATTTTGATAGTAGCTATTTCAACATTCGAAAGCAATTTGTTTACAGAGATTGAACGTTTTTAATCTGCCAGATTCTGCTAATTTATTTTAGTGGCTAGCTCTGGGTATTTAACTAAGAAAAGTCTATTATGTTCTCTCCTCACACTTTGCCCACATTTCCCTGCCAAAAAATAAAGGTGCTTAACATCAGATGTGCATATGGTATGTTCATTTTCGTCGCTTTTTTGGTTGCTGAACCTGCTTCTGCCCCTGGTTGTATTAGGCCATCCACCTCTTGATGATTTGGTGGTGTTGGATCATCAATAGGTTGAAGAAGAAAATCTTTTGCCCCTGCTTAACTGTATGGCGCGACTTCCCCTAACTTATGTTTGTTGCCGTCGTTTTTCCACGCTAAATCAACCTGTTGCTTAATCTCCATTGCTTTGTCTTCTGTGATGTGTAGATTAGTAAAGAGTATTCTTTTTCCATTTTTTTTTTCAAACTTTGCACTTTCGTAATAGAGACGCGACAGTTCATTTTTCATTGTGGTATCCCACTTGATGCTCTTCCACGGTACTTCTGTCGAAGTGGTTGGCTGCAAATAGCTAACGCTAGCCAAAGCATCCTTAGCAGATACAGTTGATGCTCCACTGCTTACAGTTTGCCGCAGATGCTCTTGCTGGCCAGCTGTTTGATTAGTGAGATCTGCCTGACCATCTCGCAGCTCACCATCGCCACCGTCCCGCATGCTGTGGCCCCCAGCTGTGGCTCCAGGGACGCCACGACGATCTTCAGGAAGCGACAAGCGTTTTAATGTTTTTAATATAATCTCCAATATTATTTGGGTTTTGGTATTCTTCTTAGTCCCTCTTCTCTTCGTTATCAGCGTCAGTAGCAGTGCTACCGTCAACATAGCCGTCAGTCATGAGAGGAAAGCTCAAGCCCTACCGTAACACCAACGCGAGAACACCTTCGGTAGGGCGGTTGTCCAAATTTTGTCGTTATAGATTCTTGATTTTATTTTCAGAAATTCTTCACATTAAAAATATTATTATTGATATTATTATATATAATGATACAATTACAAGCTTTTACAATAAATTGCTGTAGTTTTCGCAAACTAAAAAAATTTACAAACTGGTCAATGTTTTTTTTCAAATATATAACAGTATTATGCAAACTTTGTAAATTAACTTTATGTGATATAATGAAGAAAAATATAAAACTTTAGGCTTGAATTTAATATGTTAAAATAAAAAACGAAAAATTAAAACTCCTTAATCAAAGATTACGACATTTATAATACAAATCTGGTAGAAACGGAACATGAATACTGCAAGTCAGAATATCAACACGGAACCTCATATGTTAAAAAGGTACGGCCCTCCGGCGCGAGCAAATACGTGTTAAATTTGAGACTGGTAGTAAAAGCGGGTTGAGTTCAGATTGGGAGCCAAAGCGGGTTGAAGTCCAAAACCGTTTTTCCCCGCGGAATAATTTCAGTTCGCTTCTATGCTAACGTTCATTCATTCCGTTTCCGCTCCCGTCATTTTTCAAAGTCTTCTTTGCGTTGACACGAAAACTGAAACCTCTTCTCTTCTGGCAACTCATTTTAGACGGCTTTTACTCTCGGCCGTCATATATGAACAGGCAATTCTAGTTAGATTTTGATTTTTGCATCAAACATTGTATTTTACTAACAAAAAAAAATGGAGAAAGAAGTAATTTTTTTATTCATATTAAATCAAGTCTTTTTTGTCGTTTTTTTCGGAAAGTTAATTTGTAGTGTAAATAAAATTTGAAGCGAGAAACAGAGTCGATGTGAGACAATGATTCCGATTCAATATTTTGAAATTTCATTGAGGTAAGAATAGAAAAGAATTCCATTTGCTCGTATGAAAGAATTTGATTTAGATAATTATTTACTTTTTTATATGATAAATTCCTTCTTCTTAATATAGACCGTAAATATTTCACACTTCAAATTTCATTAATTTTTTTAAATGTAAAAAGGTAAACAATATACATAGGCATACATAGGCAATATACATAGTTTTGAAATGTAATCTTTCCCTTGAATCATCTTTTCGCATTCTAATAATCTATTTGCTTCGGAATGGAACAGTAAAATAATTCGCAAAAACTTCCACAGAATAATTATATTAAATTTTATAACACGTATCATTACTTAGTTTTTGTAAAAAAAATATTTTTAATAATAACTATTACTATCCCATAGCAGCACATAACGGATAGTATCAAACTGGTAGAGGCCGCTGCTGTGCTCTCTGTCGAAGGTTTTTGGTACTACCACTTTGAATTATATATTTACGGATATCTTTTCAAGGAATCGAATAGGGCTGGTCCAGAGGTTGTGCACAAATCAATCGCAGTTAATTAGCACTAAATTTCTGCGTAAAGAAGAATTGGACATCAATACTAGTTGCCAAGTTTTGCATACCGGATTTGTGGCTTCAGCTGAAGTTAGCATTACTACAGGTTTTTGTCCAAAATTACGAGGCATAAAATTCAGTTTATGCGGCATCTATTAGCACTATATAAGTACTAAATTCTTGTTCAAAGGAGAATTTGATGCCACTGATTGTTTCCGTTCCACATATCAACCACGTGAGGCCAGCATTACTACACTGCTACTACTAATAGTTACCGTGTTTCACATGTTGAAGTTGTGGCTCCAGCTGAAGTTAGGATTACTGTTTGTTTTTGACTAAAATTATTGGCAAAAAAGTTAGTTTCTGCGGCGTATATTAACATTAAATAAGCACTAAATTCCTACGCAAAGGGGATATTGATACGACTAATACGACACGTTTTTGATCAAAAGAAAAGTATCCGCATTTTGTGCATATTGCAAATCTAGGGCAATTAGAATATATGATACTTGGATAATTTTAGAAGCACATATGTTTCCTTTGTATGGTGTCTGCTTTCACCTAAATCTATTAAAAAATATTTTTATGACGCTTTCTGTACTGACAGTAAGCTTTGTACCTATTTTGGGGAGTCCGTCTGTACATTTTAATGCAATATAACTTGTATTTTAAGTGTATATTTGCCTATAATATCACGGTGACAGAAAAATGACACCTTCCGTGGAAACGACCAAATACTTCATACAGCACATGCACCAGACCCTTTTAAGACAGGTATTCGCTACTTCAGTCTCGACGTGTACACACTCACGCTTGGGATATCAGCGCCTCCGTGGGCCGATCCCTTTTCAGCGTCGTACTGCTTTTCGGTACTGCATCCAATCGTCTTTTCCTTCGGTGCAGGCGCCCGCAATATTATACAGACTATAGATGAGATTGGAGAGAGGACTAATGTACATACTATATTGTTAGCTTAAATATTTTTTTTTCCAGCTACAAAAAATGAACTGCAAAATAAGCGCACACTTTTTATTCTGGATTCATTTGACACGTTTTTCTCCGTTCTTGTTCATGGAACCAAACTAGAGATACAAGTATTTTTACGGGCTTTCGACAGAATAACAAAAGGTAATTTTTAATGTTCTAAATTGATTTAATTGATCTTATTTTCGATTTTTGGTTCATTTTTCAGCCGTTAGAATGTTAGTCGAAGATCTAGAAGAGGATCTTCAAGGACACGATACGCACAGCATGAGAGTAGAGTTTTTGTGTGCAAATAAAATGTTAGCCTATTTGTGGTCTTCATTTATATGTCACATAGATAATCATTTTCAAAAAGATTCAAACGACATCGAAAATATAGGAAAGGTATCCATAATAATTATTTTTGAATTTATTTTTTAACACAAATTACGAAATTAAATGTAGATTAAATAAAAATTATAATCACGCATTAACAGAGAGCAGATGAGCGTAGTCTTAATTTGCACACCGAGCATAGCCTCGGTGAGACTACCTCATTGCGGAGAACCGTCGCATGGAGGGGAGTACTGGGAAAGACTGCACAAGCATTTGAATGTCTGTGACTGACTAGCGGACAGCACTGACATAAGTAGAATATTAAGAAAATATTGCGACACATAATACGTTGTCATAATCAATGCAAATGCATACATACATAAATATAATAATAAAAATATAATAATAATACATAAATACATGCATAAATAAGCTAAATTGTAATCTTTTTCACTTTTGATACATTAAAATTGAATCTTATATAATTAAAAATTAGTCATAAGGACAACCACCGGATTTCGCCGGGAGCGGGTGATAATCTGAAAAATTGCACCCGCTCCCAGCAAAATCGCGGTAAAATTTCAGCCACAACCACGTCTCACAACCGTGAGATTGGTGATTACAGTCTGTAACGGAATCAATACGACGATCCGGCAAAAGTTTCGTGCACCCTGAGAACAAGGACGACCGCCTTCTGCATTTTTCTCGCAAGTGTTTTAGCATATTGTTGACACGCAGGGATGCTTTTCAGGCTATTAGCGAGTGAAAGCTTGGCACCTCCAAGAGCGCCGATGATAAGGACGATTAGTTTAACGGAATATTTCGGGCACTGTGATGTACATCCTTGGCTATGATGTTTTTGTCAGCTGGTGCCGAAAATTCGATGACGAAGATGGTTCGCTTCTCGAAGTGAAAAAGGACCATGTCAGGTATCGAGTGTGCAACAGAAACAACTGTCGAGAATATAAAGTTCCAGTATATGCGGCACTTATCATTCTCGACGTATGCGTGATGACGTTTTAAGGGGAGTGTACACTTATCGGACGACAAGTTATCGGACTTCTACTGTCAAGCACTCTTCGTGCCTCATTGTGCCTTTGGATGTAGGTCGTTCCCGCATGTGTGAGGTAACTAGATAGTATGTGAGCTAAATGCTCGGGGTATGATCTAGCATCGGGAATGTCTTGGCTCGAAATGTGGCGACGGTATGTTAAGGTGGAAATGACACAGTCTTGGCATGCCGTATTCTCTCAACAGTATGCTGCATGATGGCCAGCAGCTTTGACTTGTTAAGTGTGTGATAACGGGTCCAGTGTTCGCGCGCGAACTTTCGAACCTTTGCGGTAAAATGTCTGCCAGATGTGATGTCAATCACACACCGAATGCGGGACGCGTACTGTCTTGCGCAGCCTATCATTATGGTGACTTGGTCCATTCATCTTTTGGTCTTATGATCAACCGTTGGTTTTGTTTTACGGTTCGCATCGGCCAAAGCTGTCGCTGCATTATACACACAACAATTGATAGTCCAAAGGTCGGATTCTTCTGGAAAAATGTCCACGAAGCTCATCATCCATTTCAGCCAAATCTTTAGGCTTGAGAGGACCCTAGGTGTTGATGTTTCTCCGGGTCGTAAAGCATCGCTCTTCTTCTATCGGTTGCCTGCCCGCGGTTGTCCTGAGTGTCGCCTCTCTTTCTCTGTTGCCGGCTTGTTCTGGCTTAGATAGAGTAGGCGTTCTGCTTACATAGCCCCTTTTTGGAGTACTTCGGCATGTTTTCGCAGACCTTGATGCGAAAAGTGCGATAGCTCCAGGTGTTTCCTACACCACAGAGAATGCAGTTGTGCCATGTAACCCCGTTCGTTTTTTTCGTTATTGAATTTTCGGCACCAGCTGACAAGAACATTATAGCCAAGGACAATGAAAAGAAAGAGAGGTATAGAGACCTTATAAGGGAATTGCGACGATTGTACCCGGAATATTCTGTTAAACTAATCTACCTTATCATCGGCGCTCTTGGAAGTGCCAAGCTTTCATTAGCTAATAGCCTGAAAACCATCCCTGTTTGTCAACAGTATGCGAAACAACTCGCAGGAAAAATGCAGAAGGAGGTCGTCCTTGGGTCACTCCGTGTTCTCAGTGCGCACGAGACTTTTGCCGGATCGTCGTATTGTTTCCGTCACAGACTGTAACCATCTATCCCATGGTCGTGAGACGTGGTTATCGCTGCAAGTTTTACCGTGATTTCGCTGGAAGCGAGGGCAGTTTTTCAGATTAGAACCCGCTCACGGCGGAATCCTGCGGTTGTACTTATAACAAACTGTTAATGTATATATGTCTTGATAATAATTATTATATAAATATGTGTAGGAAATGTAGTGTATGTGCAAAAAATATGAAATATAATGCTATGAAAAGGAAAGGCTAAGTTCCTGAAAGTGCTAAAAAATTCTGAGATCTTAAATCATACAGTTTAAGTTTTGAAGAAAAAGATTGTTTGTCCTGATGACATTGCTGTAGATGAAGCAAAATTCTTCATTGTCCTATACGAAGCATCTGGAACAGATATTTCTTTGGATTCCCTCCGATATTCACATTTCACGAGATCAGCGACGAAGCATGCTCTCCGCACTTACCATCAAGTCCAAACTTGGTACGTAGTCATGAAGAATCCAAAAGACTGGGGATGGAAGAGAACTAAGGCTGGACTCACTCCAATCAGGACAAGTGAGGATCCTACTCGAGAAGTTCTTCTGAAATTCTTCTCCTGCTAATGCAAGAAAGGTTGCGGCACAGAATTTGTATTCACTGCAATGGAAATTCGTGTGAGAACGTCCCTGAAATCTTAGATGACTCAGATGATGGATAAAGCGAGACTTGTCGACGAATTGTTAAAGATATCGGAGATACAAAGGCTGATAATGAAGGGGATAAGGACCAAGAAGAAGAAAACACGGAAGAGGAGGAAGAAACTCAATCAATTAGTGAAATCGAAGAAGGAATCAGCGAACCTGGACCGTCAAGAACGAGGTGGAAGGCAAGAATGAATGAAAACCAAGAAATATCTGGAGAAGGATCAAAGAGAGCGTGGAGATCAATTTTGAAAAGCTCAGAGATGGATTAAAGGTGTGGACTAAACCCACTGGGAAAACCACAATAAAAAAACTCACTGTTCACTCTACCTTAATGATGGTGTGGAAACGAGTATAAACGATTATATTTTGCACATATATTTTATTTCCTACATACATTTTTTTATATGATAATTATTAC
>NC_046658.1:10154306-10158135 GCF_010883055.1 Belonocnema kinseyi
TATTATAGATAGATGAACATGAGTAATGTGAGGTAGGCTTTTCTCGTAAGTAAACTCAATTGAAACGTCTTTAAGAAGGTGGACTGACATTAGATCGATACCAGTGGGTAAACGGCCCATCAACCGTCCAAGTGGTCTCTTGCCAGGTGAATCTCTTCAGCGCTACTGCTCTACAATGGAGGGCGTTGCACACCTCGACGAGTAACCAAAGTATCGCTTTTGTTTAAAATACATATACGGTGTACGCTATTCCAGCTGTCGTAAAATTAACATGGGTACGCCACCTCGGCTCTAGGAAAGATTTTTATATTCAGTTTTCGGGCAAGCCATCTAGGCTCTGAAAAATTGATTGATTTTGTTGTTGGGTATGCCACCTCGGCTTTAAAAAACCTAATAGCGCGATTAACTGGGTACGCTATCTCAGCTCCAGATATTGATTTTGATTTTTGTATTTTGAACCTTATGTTTGATTTTGATTCTTTTTCTGGGCTCGCCATCTCGGCTCCAGACTCGTATTTACTTGTTTCCTCCAGCTGAATCTTAGTTCGCCATCCAGGCATAAGATCAGTTTCCCTTCCTGGGCGAGAAATGCACGCTATGTCAGCTATCTCTCGCCAACCTATCTTGGTGTACGCTGTCTAGGCTGCCAACTTTAAACCTTAATTCCAGGCGAAAACTATTCAAGCTGCGAAAACATAAATCTTTTCTGCGATGTACGCTGACCAAGTTACCGTATTCCTGAATAAGACTGATTATTATTATTGTTATGTATTTATAAATTACATTTGTACTTAGGAAATCTCTAAAGTTATTTGTTTTGAAGTAATATCTGTTTCAATCTGTACTTGCACGTCATGGGTCAATAGTTATAATATTATCAAACTTTAAAACAATGCCTAGTGGTAGATCACGAAAGTCCACACCTAGGGTAAATATGCAAATTGAAATCGAAGATTATGATCGAGAAATAACCATTGATACTGATACAGACATACCAACAGGGGAGGTTCAGGGGGCAAAAATTTGTCTTCTTTGGAAACATTTCTACCAAGGAATGAGGAAAGATACTCTCAAAATTTCGACAATACCGACAAATATGCTGAACTCAAGCGCTGAACTGACTAAAAAATGTGTATTAGGAGTTGGAATTTTAAAAACCTCTGGGGGGAATCATAAATTTCCAAGAAGACACCCTTACTCTTCATCAAGCAAATGAGACAATTACTCTTAAAACCCAAGAAAAAATATTAGAGAATACTTTTACGAAAGATATAGGAGAAATATTAATCTCAAATAATGGGATAAATTCAGAAGAAAAACTTCAATTTCAGGACTTGGAGATCAAAATAAATGAAAACGAATCCATATCACCAGAATACAAGTTCAAATGCAAGGACCTTATCTGGAAGTATCGGCATATTTTTGCTTCAAGGCCAGGGAAGATTTCTTGTTATCAGCACCATCTACAAGTTGAAGCAATAAAATACCTTATGCTCATCCTTATCCTATTCCTATTAACTACAAAAAACAGGTTGATGAAGAAATAGAGGCGATGATCAATTCAGGAATTATCAGTAGATCAACTAGTCCATATCTAAATTCCTCGGTTGTGACAGTCAAGAAATCAGGTAAATTTCGGCTGTGCCTTGATGTCAGGAAGCTGAACGAAATATTGAAAGAGGACCATGAAGGCACAGAAATTATGGAAACCCTATTTCGAAGATGCAAGAACAAAAGGGTGATGACAAGCTTAGACATGAACATAAACTTCTGGCAAATTCCTCTCCACCCAGATTTCAAAAATACACAGTATTCAAATATAATGGAAAATACTACGAATACAACGTCACTCCGTTTGGCACTGGGAACAAAAACAACAGAAAGCTTTTGAGAGTGTGAAAGATTTTTTTGCGCATGGATCATGCTTTATTTCCCTGGCCCTTCTAGACCGTACTACTTACAAACAGACGCCACTGATCATGCTTTAGGAATAGTGATTTACCAGCTACAGAATGAGCACGATATACAAATCATAGCCTGTGGAAGTAGAACTTTGAAAGGGGCTAATCTAAGACTATGGGATACAAGTATCGTACTGTTCTGGGAAAGAAAAAAGGAAGAGCCCAGACTCAACGAAATAATGGATAACTTCAAAGATGAGGAAAAATATGTAATTCATGACAATTATTTATACAAAAAGTGTAGTGAAAAATCGAAGATTTATCTACCTACATCATTGATCACGAAAATAATACAGGAATGCCACGCCATCTATGGCCACATCGGAGCCAGGAAGTGTCAGCTTATGTTCAATGAAGATTTCTACTACCCTAACCTATATAAGCTAGCCAAAAGAATCATACGAAGTTGTGATATCTGTCAAAGAAATAAAGTCAATACCCAAAGTACTTATGCCCCACTACAACCAATTATCACGTCAGCGCCACTGAAGGTGATATTCATTGACTTCTATTGGTCACTACCAACATACAAATTTGGGGTACGGAATGTGTTTGCGGTATTACGCGGATTCAGCAAATACATAAAACTGTATGCCGTAAAAAAACAACACGGGCTGCAATTATGAGAATATTTGACAATTTCATTCCCCAACATGGTAAACCTAAACGAATTGTCTCTGACCATGGGGCACGATTCACTTCCAAAACATGAAGAGATCGAATTAAAAAAAAAGAGAGCAAACCTTCACTTATGTAAGGCATCCTCAAGCTAACATGGTCGAGAGGGTTAATAGAGAATTGTCCAAGTTTTTCCGTATCCTACTATTCGACCATAAACATTCAACTCGGTATGATAAATTACAAAACAATGGAGAAATATCATCAATGAAATCCATCACGAAACCACTCGACTGACACCATTTGAAATAATGACAAAAAAGAAACCAACTCGGTTTTGGAGAACATGGATCCCTAAACGAGAAGTGCAACAGAAGGTAACCTATGAACAAAAATGAATATACGTCCAGGAAACCATAAACAAAAAGGGCTGAAAAATATAACTCGTCCAAAACCATGACTCAGTACCAAGAAGGAGATAAAGTTTTGATTAAAGCATATAATCTTTCCGATAAATTTCTTAAGCGAACTGTGAAATTCATGACTGTGTTTGAGGGAGCATATCTGATTTTTAAAGTAGTTCGAAACGGGACGTATGTTGTTAAGGACCTATCGAAAGATAGCACCTCAACCGAATCTAAAGTATACAACCAGCTGAACAAAAACGATGTTCAAATACAGGCCGTGTACGAGGGTGGTGTAATAAGTAGGCAGACAACTAAGAAACAAAAAGTAATCATTGCTGAACCATACGTACCTAGTCATAAGAAGAAACATCCGAAACCTAAGTGGATGAGAGTGAGTGAAGTCCAGACGGAATCTAGCCCCATACAGAAACAAGTAGAAACTGATCAAATCACTTGATGAAATCTTCGAAAACATCGATGCAAGAATCAATCCGAAGCATTCCCATAATTATTGCTTTAGAGCATCTCAAAGGCATGAAATTGGGCCCCCGAATTTCTCGGAAGCCCAAAGTTATCAAACACTCCAAGCTTCTCATTAGAGCACTTCAGCCAGATATAGTTAAGGTTTTAATTAAAAAGAAACAAGCTCTGAAGAAAAAGATGCTTGAACAAAAAACAATGGAGAACGCGAGTGAGGAAGAAGAGGACATTGAATTCTCCATTTCTCAAAAGGAGAGGCATGAACTGGAAGACATTGCTGCAGACTCAACAACAACCGCTAAAGTTTCGAGAAACCCCCTATGCAGGATTCTTCTCGAAAATGGGGCAGATGTAACGTTTGAA
>NC_046658.1:10158235-10164872 GCF_010883055.1 Belonocnema kinseyi
GGCAAGGGCTGACTTTTGCAGGTAGTTACCACTAGAAAGCGTCAAACGCTTTTCTCGTTAGTAAGCTCAATTGAAACATCTTTAAGAAGGCAAGGGAGGGAGTTGCACACACCGACGAGTAACCAAGGTATCATTTTTGTTTAAAATACATACACGGTGTACGCTATTCTAGCTGTCGTAAAATTAGCCTGGGTACGCCACTTCGGCTCTAGGAACCATTTTTACATTTTGTTTTCGGGCACGCCATCTAAGCTCTGAAAAATTAATTGATTTTGTTTTTTGGGTTCGGCACCTCGGCTTTAAAAAACCTAATCACGCAATTAACTAGGTACGCTATCTCAGCTCCAGATGTTGATTTTTGTATATTGAACTTTAATTTTTATTTTGATTATTTTTCTGGGTACGCCATCTTGGATCCCGAATCGTAGTTATTTGTTTCCTCTAGCTAAATCTTAGTTCGCTAACCGCTATTTCAGCTATCTCTCGCCAACCTATCTTGGTGAACGCTGCACAGTGGGGCGAAAATCACGACTCTGGACAAATTCGTTTTCCGACTACCGTAGGATAATTTAAAAAATGTATTTAATTTTTTATAAACCAAAAAAGTGGATGAAAATGGTTTCATATGGTTTTACGGTGTATGGTCCCTTGATTCTCACTGGATTTCCTCAATTGATCAATAAAAATAATTTCTGTGTCATACCCGTGAGGATTCATGAATAAACAATCATTATTATAAACAAATAAAGAAAACATTTTTTGGCTGCAGCTATTGGTGACGGAAAGAATAGTCATTTTTCATGGAATTAGCTTCATTGAACTTGTGAATGATACTACGTTATCATATCTGCTCATATAATAACAATTCGCAATTGTTTAATTGATCTTAGTTAACAATTATATTATTCGGCTATTTTTCGTCACACAAACTCCGTTCTTTGGATGTATTTAATTGTTAATGACTGATCTTCGAAGAACGTTAGGGGGTTTGGATGCCATTGTTATAAACAAATAAGTGGATGAAAATGGTTTCATATGGTTTTACGGTGTATGGTCCCTTGATTCTCACTGGATTTCCTCAATTGACCAACAAAAATAATTTCTGTCTCATACCCGTGAGGATTCATGAATAAACAATCATTATTATAAACAAATAAAGTAAAAAATTTTTGGCTTCAGCTATTGGTGAGAGAAAGATTAGTTATTTTCCATGGAATTAGCTCCATTGAGCTCGTGAATCATACTCCGTTATCATATTTGCTTATATAATAACAATTCGCAATTGTTTAAACGATCTTAGTTAACAATTATATTATTCGGCTATTTGTCGTCACACAAACTCCGTTCTTTGGATGTATTTAATTATTAATGACTGATCTTCGAATAACGTTAGGGGGTGTGAATGCCATTGTTATAAACAATTTCATGAATAATTACTCATTCTTTTTGTTCGTCATGGAATGAATAGCGTTTTCCACCCATTTTTCATTGCGCGCCTTCTGATCACCTACACTTTTCGCCCATTTTTTCGTGAATGCTGGCATAAAATATCGAGAAAGTTTGACACGAGCTAATTCTCTCGAATTCTCAGGAAGGAATTAATTGATAATTGTATTGGATGCGGGATTCAAGGAAGGTGAGATTACGATTCGACAGATTAATAAAATGTCACTGTATTCGGACTATTTTAAGTGGTGGAGGGGATCTGAGATAATGTAACATGCATTTAAATACAATCGAAGTTTATTGGAGAAAATATATAGAAAAGTATTAGAGAATCTGAGTTGCTCGCTTGCTTGCCACAGCTCAAATGGTACAGTTGTCCGGGTTCTCCGCCACTCGTACTCGAGTCTTCATGCTCAGAGCGGGGGAGAGCCCTCACGAAGGCGAAGCCACGAAGCAGACTACGAACACGAACTGGATTTTTCCGGTTGAGTGCGAGCTTGAACTGGATTTTTTTGGACAAACTGTGTATTTGTTTATTACATTTGTTTAAATAATCAACAATTGTTATCGGATGATCGAAAATAATGAAAGGGTATCATCAGTTAGTGATTTGCAGTTGATTCTGCGTGGAAAACGGTATTAATTTCATGACGAATAGAAAAGATGAGTAATTGTTCATGAAATTGTTTATAACAATGGCAGTTGTTATTATTCATCCAAATCCCCTAACGCTATTCGAAGATCAGTTATTAACAATTAAATACATCCAAAGAACGGAGTTTGTGACGAAAAATAGCCGAATAATGCAATTATTAACTAAGATCGTTTGAACAATTGCGAATTGTTATTATATGAACCGATATGATGACTGAGTATATTTCAAGAGCTCTATTAGGCGGTGAGCTAGCTCGAAAGTTGTAAGAAAAACATTAATACATTATCAAATGGCTATTCTGCCAGTCTGCAACTTTTTCTTATGAAAATGGCAGCTGGTTTTTCACGATGTAAAATTTGCGAAAAAATCAATAATGTGGCTGCGTCAAATTTGTTTAAAAACATTCTTCAGGTTTCAGCTAAGAGTGATGAAAAAATGGCAGAAGTTTAGTCGTTTGGAAAACCCGTGTCAAAAGCGAATCAAAAGTCCCGGAAAACCCCCTCCAAACTTGATATGATAGTTCGCGCGCCCAGCTTTTTACCCGACATTCTTCAAACCTTAACTAAGAGCTGTGTGTAATGGCAGAACTTTATCATAATGGACAACTCTCGGCAGAAGTCATTTAGTCGGAATATGTCAACTTAATTAAATACACAATTGTTCGGTAAACGTGCATGTTAAAGCTATCTTTATATATTCAATGACAATTATTTTCAAATTCTACCACAATTTAAAAAAAAAATCATCACGATACTCTCTCTGGCTGGATCGGTTTTTGCCAGCCAGAGAGAGAATGACGCAACAACGCCTCCCGCCCTGCATCACGCTGGCTGGCAAAAACCGAGCGACTGGCTTAAAACTGGACGCGCAAGAAAAAATTGTACTTTTACAGCGATTTTTAATCGTATCGTGATGATTTTTTTTAAAAAAGGGGTAGAAGTTGAAAATAATTGTAATGGCATATATAAAGATAACTTTAACATGCAAGTTTACCGAACAATTGTATATTTAATTAAGTTGACATATTCCGACTAAATGACTTCTGCCGAGGGTTTTCCATTATGATAAAGTTCTGCCATTACACACAGCTCTTAGTTAAGGTTTGAAGAATGTCGGGAAAAAAGCTGGGCGCGCAAAATGTATCAAGTTTTGGAGGGGGTTTTCCGGAACTTTTGATTCGCTTCTGCCAAGGGTTTTCCAAACGAATAAACTTCTGCCATTGTTTTACCGCTCTTAGTTGAAATCTGAAGAATGTTTTTAAACAAATTTGACGCGGCCACCTTATTGATTATTTTAGCAAATTCTATATCGTGGAAAACCAACTGCCATTTTCATACGCGAAAGTTTCAGACTGGCAGAGTAGCGATTTGATGATGCATTCATGTTTTTCTTACAACTTTCGAGCTTAGATCTTGGGCACCGAATCAAGGCTGTCTTATGTAGCTAGCTCTTGAACTATATGGAGCTAATTCCATGAAAAATGACTATTCTTTTCGTCACTAATAGCTAAAGCCAAAAATTGTTTTCTTTATTTGTTTATAATAATGATTTTGTTGATCAATTGAGGAAATCCAGTGAGAATCAAGGGACCATACACCGCAAAAACCATATGAAATCATTTTCATCCACTTATTTGTTTATAATAAATTAAATACATGTTTTAATTTATCCTACGGTATTGAAAACTTGCACTGGATAGTTCCATTCATAGTTTAATTTTTGTCAAGAAATAAAAAAAATAGAGCCTCAATTTGAATATGTGCTCTGATAAGATCATGCGGATTTTCATCAGCTTTAATTTTTAAAAAACCGTTTGAATCAGATGAAAGCTGTAGTCGGAAAACGAATTTGTCCAGAGTCGTGATTGTCGTCCCACTATGCGCTGTCTAGGCTGCCAACTTTAAACTTTAATTCCTAGAGAACACTATTTAAGCTGAAAAACATAAATCCTCTCTGTAATGTACGCTAACTAAGCTACCGTATTCCTGAATAAGACTGATCATTATTATTGTTATGTATTTACAAATTACATTTGTACTCAGCAAATCTCTAAAGTCTGAAGGGTATTTCAAGACTGAACCATGTGATTAATTCCTACGAGCTGTTAGAAAAATCTACAGAATTTATGTTATTTTATTTGTGAAATACGATACTAGAAATTATATTGTAAAGAAAAGGCATTTCAAAATTAATAAGGTTATTTGTTTTGAAATAATGTCTGTTTCAATCTGTACTTGCATGTCATTGTTATTATATTTTTCTGAATATAAAATATTTAAAAAATTGATAGTTTTACGAACTCTTACAAAGTTTTATTTCCTAAAATTTGAGAAGTTTTTATTATAAACTAATTAAATCTCTGTTTTTTTATGAGAAATAGACCTTTTTATTTAAGAGCGGAAATAAACGTTTTGCCTCTTGTGAACTTTGCTCGAACATTTCAATATTTCTTTACATGCATCCTGGTGTTTTTCTTTTAAAAAAGTTCTGTTAGTACTGTTGGATTCTCATACTTAATGAGTACTTTTTCTTCTGAGATTCAAAAGAGCGTTACTATTAGGTGGCAGGGCATCATGGTTCTGCATGCAACCGAATAGTGCGTGCCTAACTTTGACACGGGTAATTACTTTTGAGTGGACCTGCGAACAAAGTTTTACTTGCACTTTACTCATTTGCCCGAAAGAAATTGAAATGTGGAATATGTTCATTTTAAGTACCACATTTGAGAAAACTGTCTTCAGTAGTACTTCACACAGCCTTGTCTAAATGCTAAATTCATCGTTCTTTTTATGATTACACGCATACCGAGGTTCAATGTGCTTTCATAGCTTGAGCCAGAATGAAGGGACAGTATATTCCTCTTCTGCATTGATGTCAATGAGGAACGCACTGTGTGAACAGGAATATACTTCCGATCTTTGGATGTATTGATATCAATCAGACTTCAGAACGTTTCATCTTGAAAAAGTGGTGAACGAGAAGTAAAAAGATATCGGTATCTCTGGACATCACAATCACGCGACCTGCCTCAGAGTTTTACACTATGGAAAAATGACGCGCGTATCTGCTTCTTTGTAACACGCAGCAGCAAGGAAGCTGGCATTTGTGGATGATGTCGTTGATTGAACCCTTCGTTGGTCCCCAAAGCCTACAGATACGACCATTTCGAATTTACCAAGTGGATACAAGAGTAGTTGTTCAAGGAGAAAACAGGCTTACACGGCTTTGTTTTCAGAAACAAGAAGTGTTCTGAATCCTGGTTGATGTGAAATATATCCTAAGAACGGAAGTATATTTCTGTTCACGCAGTGTGCTCTTGATTGACATTAATGAAGAGGACGAACCTATTGTCACTTCATGCTGCCACAGACTGTGACAGCACGTGTAACATCGCTTGAACCAATACAAAATGTTGCATGGATAATCTGACGAATGTAGAAATTTTTTGATTCAGACATGAAAGGTGCTTTAATTGAACATATTCCACATTTTTATTTCTTTTTGGACTTATGAGCAAAAGGCCCCCGCACGCAATACATGGGAAAATATCTTTCGGTGGATTTGGCTGAAACTTGGTAATATTGCAGGTTATAAGGGGCCAATGAAATATCCTTAGTTTTTTTTTTTTTTAATTGACAGTTTCAGCTATATATAGCGCCAAGCGCTCAAAATCAGTGCATATGATAAATCTGCATAGCATTGAGAGCAAAAACAACGACGAAATAAGATCCACACATTAAAATTTGATCGATATTACGTCCGATTATCCCGATAATTCTCACAGCGCGCTTCTCCCAACAGCTGAACGCTAAGAGCTCAATATTTTGCGTTAACTGCAACACTCACATCTCGAGAGAAGCAGCGGTGGTAAAATAATGCTAGCATCAAGTGCGGTCCCAACAGTCATATTAACAACCTGCTTCTCGCAACGTTAGAACGCGAAGTGCTCAGTATTTTCAATTATTTGCAACGTTCACAGTTTGAGGGCAGCAGTGATTCTTAAATAAGGTCAGTATCAGATGCTATTGTATTAATCATGTATATCGTCGACTTCCAGCAACATTCGAACGCTAAGCGCTCAATATTTTCAATTATTTGCAAAACTCACAGTTCGAGGGCAGCAACAGTCCTAAAATGAGGTCAGTATCAAGTGCTATTGTGGAAATCATGTATATCGCCCACTTCCAATAACGATCAAATGCTAAGCGGTCAATATTTTTAACTAGCTGCAATGTACATACTTTGAGGAAGCAGTTCTGCTAAAATAAAATCAGCATCAAGTGCTAATGTGCTATATATCGTCCACTAAAAGGAACGTTCGAACGCTAAGCGCTCAATATTTTGAATTAACTGCAACACAAGGATGCGTGATGTCTTCATGGTTATTTATATTATTTATGGACAAGTGTTTAAGAATGGCTCTCTTCGACGAAAAGGGTGTGGATCTCCAAACAGTAAGGGTACGTGGGTTAGCGTTCGCAGATGATAAGGTTATTATGGCAGAGTCTATCGAAGACTTACAAAGAATGTTGAATA
>NC_046658.1:10164972-10167018 GCF_010883055.1 Belonocnema kinseyi
GAAGGTAAGAAGGTTATTGGTAGAGCAGGTCCCCTTATCAGAAGTAAAAATATATCAAATAAAGCTAAAATGGCAATACATAATTCCATATTTGTACCGACGGTATTATACGGTAGCGAGACATGGACTTATCAAGAAAAAGATAAGAGAAAAATTAACGCAATTGACATGAGATTCATGCGCATAATATGTGGGAAAACCCTGATGGACAAAGTAAGTAACGAGACAATTTTAAAAGAATGTGGTGCAGAATAGACGCTAGTGGACACATGGGAAAGAAATCGGTTAAGATGGTTCGGACATGTTGAGAGAATGCCAAATGAACGACTAACGAAACAAGTGTATCAAGGTAAAGTAAATGGCAGCGTGCCCAGAGGTAGACCGCGGAAAGAATTGTTAGAATGTGTGAATGAGACCCTAGTTAGAAGAGACATAAGAAGTCACAGAAACACGAGAGCCTGCATAAAAAAATGCATGGACATAAAAGAAGCTAGAGAAGTATGCCAGGACAGAAAAGTATGGCGGCAAATAGTTAATAAAAAGAGTGTCAGTAGAGTGAATGAAGCCTGAAATAAAAGACCGTGGCCACTAATGGACCCAAGTGGGGAACCTTACATAACGACTTCGTGAGGTTCTTCGCTTGGGGTGATTACTAGAGAGATTGATCAGCAACCTGGGTCGGAGCAGTGTTGCGGAACGAACGTGTTATTTACTTAAATAGCACGAGAATTCTGGATCAATCTGAAAAAATTTCTATCCCTTCCACACACTACCCCTTTCCCCTACCGAGTGAGTCACGCCTACCCCGAAGGGGAAATGGCTTAATGGTGTAACTTACAGTTTAAAGGGTAGCAACAGTGGTAAAAACAGGTCAGTATTAAATGCGGTCGGAACAATGTAGCATACAAACTCCACTATCAGTTTGCATCAATACATTAGGTTTCGAGTAAGATCATGTTCATTAGCTACTATTTCGTTAAGAATAGACTAATTACATTTGAAACATATTCTATATTCTTAAATGTAAGGATCAAATGTGGCTAATGGAATTAATTTGAGCATAGCAAGGCGATTTAGCATTCTGTAGAATTATCATCCCCAACTACTCCAGTCACCTTGCTCAGCTAGATATTCTCTGTCACAAACGTAACAATGTAAGTGATTTCTAAAATCCTTACTTTAACATATCTTTAAGAGTATGGAAATTAATGATTATTTTTAAGGTATAATAACATAATTGTTTGAAAAGTCAGTGAAGAAATCATTTACTTAACCACGACCGACTATGTAATAAAAACGTCATAAAAAGAAGGAAAGGTTGCTTAATATTATAAGAATGAACATTTGAAATCTGTAATCTGTTTCTTATTTAGAACTTAGAATAAATGAAATACACCATTTACATTTTTTAAACGGAAACTGAGTGAAGTTAGTTGCAAATAATAAAAAAAACTTCATTGTTATGATACTTTTGAATAGCTTCACTCAGTTCATGCGTCAAAATAGTCTAAGAGGTGTATTTCATTTAACATACTTACTACTTCTGAATATAATTCTTAGAACGGGTGATTGCAAAAATTGACGGTACCTATGTCAATATACCAAAAAGTACCAATTTTCAATCTCTTCGGCAGTCATACTGTGTTAACTAGGAACGGCATCTACTTAAGCCTATTTTGAGTGTAGCACCAAATGGCTATATTCTGGACATACAAGGGCCTTATTTTTCGGATAGTCGAAATAATGCGCTGAAATTCTACGATAAAGGTTATCGGGATGTTACAGAGCTACTGGCTCGCCTCGGTTTCAGATGGAAAATGCGAGCATTTCTACCACTTGGACAGCGACAACTTTCTAAGAAGGAAGCCAATGAATCACGTTTAGTAACGAAGTTTAGATGGATTGTAAAGGATATCTCTTATATGACCACAAAGAATGGTCACATAAAAACTACGAGGGTAGTTCAATAAGTCCTTAGAATGAAGTATAAAAACAATTTTTTTTGGGTAAATTTTTTTTTATTTTTCAACATAATCTCCTTGGAGC
>NC_046658.1:10167118-10175393 GCF_010883055.1 Belonocnema kinseyi
ATATATCTAGTCGGGAGTGGTGCTGATTGAAAACAGATGATTTGGAGCGATTCGCGCGCCATCTGTTGGTCATTCTAAGGACTTATTGAACTACCCTCGTATATTCGAATTCTTGGACAATACTGTGCCAATTCCGCATCTTCCAAATCTGGGTGATTTTTATCGCATTGCTGGTACAATCATAAATAGGTATCATCGTCTCGTCACCATGGAAGGGGCTGATATAAACATGGCTCGACAATTGCTTCAGAAAGACAGAGAACCGAATGTGGTTCAAGCTTTGGTGGAGGTTGAGGGGGCATATCAAATAAAATTAGCCCCATCCTATGTAGATAACAAAATGCAGAGGGGCGACACAGATGATTTCCAGGTTAAAATGTTAGGAGAGGCGGATAGCATACCAGAAGCTGGATTATTGTGGATAAGGTTGTGCTCACGATTCCGCAATGTAGAAATACATCAGTTATGGATTGCATACCGACCTACTTACGAAGATAACGAAATGACTGATAAGGAAGTCACACTTGTGCAAGGTTACTAATGTGCATGTGCACACGTTGCCAGTGTATTGTGGTTCCTGTGATATGAACGTCATGAACAAAATACTCGATACCCCTCGGCAAAACTAATCCATGCACTCAATAATGCTGGAAATAGGGCGCAGGAAGAAAAACTCCTTGACGTCATTGATATTTGAAAACATCTCAGTGGTGTTAATAACCTTGACCTCTCCGCTTCGCCTAGACTATTTTCAAACTTGTCCTTATAGACTGGATGATCTCGCTTTAATAAACTGCACCATGCCCAATCTTGTCTTAATTAGCTGGATTGTTCCAAATATTGTTTTTGTATTTTTATTTTTCCAATAATTTCCAATGTGGCCTTCACTGGCTGAATCATGCCAAATCTAGACTTTATTGTCTGGATCTTTCCCAATCTTGCCTTCATTGGTTGGATTGTTCTAAATATTGCTTTCGTTTGCTGAATTATTTCCAATCTGGCCTCCACTGGCTGGATCATGTCAAATCTTGACTTTATTGGGAAGTATATTTTCCATCTTGCCTTCATTAGCTGGACCATGTTCAATCTTGACTTCACTGTTTGGATCATTCCAAATATTGCTTTTCTTGACTGAAAAATTTCCAATCTTGCCTTAATTAGCTATTTGATTCCCAAATGGCATTATTGTTGACTTTTTGAGAGCAAGTACTTAACACATTTTTGTATTTTAATTTCCTGACAATTACTTAAAGCGTTAAAAACATCATACAATAGCTCGTTATCACAAAGCGAAGTTTTTGATTAAAAAACGATTATCTTGGATGTTCTAGATAGAATCTGCTTGTTTTAGCATTTGATTATTCATTTAAGGCCATGTGATGAGTGGGTCACGTGATCAGACTCCTACCTTACCGCCACTTTTTTATTTCGCAACTTATTATCACACGGAACGCCACATCGAGTTGAAAATTTGGGACACTAAACAAGAAGCACTAAGAAAGGTGGGACTGGTCCCACGTGACCCTCTCGTCATATGGCCTTAATGGGTCGAATTCAGCACAATGTCTGCCTACGAAGAAGTAAGTGTTATTTATGTCCAAATCTTGAACATTATTACAAAAGTAATGATATTTATGGTTGGCACAATATCACTTGATACTGACCTTATTTTAGCACTGTTGCTGCGCTCAAACTGTGTGTTGCAGGTCATTCAAAATGTTGGGCGCTTCGCGTTCTGACGTTGCCAAAACCAGACAATTTATATGATTAGAATTACGGCAATTGGTACTGACTTTATTTTAGCATCATTGCTGCCCACAAACTGTGAGTACTGCAGTTAATTCAAAATATTGAGCCCTTAACGTTCTAACTCTGCGAGAAGCGGGCGATTTATATGATTGTTATTGCCGCTTTTGATGAAAACCTTATCTCACATGGTACTGAGCTCACTTTGTACCATTTCTCGACTTAAAGTAGTAATTGTATCAGTTATGATAAAACATTGCGCACTTAGAGTTCGACCGTTTTGGGAAACGCGCGATATATATCATTGGCACAATCGCACTTGATACTGACCTGTTTTTACCACTGTTGCTACCCTTAAACTGCAAGTGTTGCAGTTATTTCAGAATTTTGAGCGCTTGGCGTTCGAACGCTGCTTTTAGTGGACTATATATGGCACAATAGCACTTGTTACTGATTTTATTTTAGCACAACTGCTCCCTCAAACTATGTATATTGCAGTTAGTCAAAAATATTGACCGTTTAGCGCTTGATCGTTGTTGGAAGCGGGCAATATACATGATTGTCACAATAGCACTTGATACTGACCTCGTTTTAGGACTGTTGCTGCCCTCGAACTGTGAATTTTGCAAATAATTGAAAATATTGAACGCTTAGCGTTCGAGCGTTGATTGAAGTCGACGATATACATGACTGGCACAGTAGCATCTGATACTGACCTTATTTAAGAATCATTGCTGCTCTCAAACTGTGAATGTTGCAAATAATTGAAAATATTGGCCGCTTCGCGTTCTATCGTTGCGAGAAGCGGACGTAATATCGATCACATTTTAATGTGTGATTCTTATTTCGTCGTTTTTGCTCTCAATGCTATGCAGATATATCATATGCACTGATTTTAAGCGCTTGGAGTTGTATATAACTGAAACTTTGCATTTAAAGAAAATTACGGATATTCCATTGGTCCCTTATAACCTGCAATATTACCAAGTTTCAGCCAAATCCACCGAAAGACATTTTTCCATGTATTGTGTGCGGGTTCCTTTATGTGAAACTTTTTTCCTAGGTTAACTAAAAAATAACTATAAGTGACAAAGATATGCACGCATTATTCATATCTGTTGATATTTATCGTAGATAGCGGCACGGGGAAATGCTCATATGCTCAGATATCACATGTGGATGCAAAAGCCAGTGTGCAAACCGCATGTGTAGGTGCAAGAAACAGGGCCTACCTTAATAAAACTAGGCTATTAGCCCCCCACCCCACCTACACACACACACACACACACACACAAAAAAAACGAGAATTTGTTACGGAATTTGTGGTTGATCCCTCAGAATTTGGCCGGGAATTTTTGATCTCGGTAAATACGAGTTTTTGATATTTTTTCTGGCGTCACCACCCAATAAATTGATTTTTATTTTCCGAATTATTCTAGAAGTTAATATTGTCAAATATATTTTTATTTCTCGAAATAGCGTAAGAAAATCATCAAAAGGTCTGATGCCGCTGAAGAGTGGGATAGCCAAAGGCAATGTGCTCTAGAGTTAATGTACAGATGGCTGCAGATTCCATTGCAAAAACTTTGGAGTCCTCCAATTATTGAAGACTCGTTTCTTACGTAAGTTGAATTGAGTAAAGCTGAATTACTGAAATACAATTTCAGTACCTACCGTTACAAAGCGTGGATGCACCTAAATTTTGGATTGTAATTTTTTATTAGTATGCGCACACTTTTCTCGTCTATACTATACAAAATCATCATTCTACCATGAGAGACTACGTAAAGTTTTTCATTTTTTTAAAAAGTCTCTTGAGTGTTGAACTCACTCTAGAAAATCTAGCATAAAGTTACCTGTCACTTTGTATGCGTTTTACTTTGATTAATGTGATGATTCTACTATTTTATCGTGGAGTCGCGGTGATTGACGCTGGATTTACAAATTAGTTGTATACGTTTCATAATTATTTTAATAATTTTTTTCCTTCCAGTACTCTGACTGAAATATGTTACAAAATTTTGGAGCAAACTAAAGACTCTAAACAAAAGGCTACAAGAGATACAATATTTGAGGCAAGTAATTTAGCAATTAAAAATATATATTCCATTTCATATGAGCGCACTGCCAAAAATACATGTTTTTACATTTTCGTGAAATTGCAGTAAATTATAGTTTTATAGGACCCTATTCTAAGTGCGAGCCTTTAATTCTCATACTACATGGTTGCCGGGGTGTTGGGGGTGGTAGTCCTATTGTATATAGCAAGTCAGAAATCGCCTTGCTACATGGTGCCGAGATATGGTGGTTGGATATTCGGAGGGGAGACAATGTACAATTTTTATTGATACATAGTATATTTGTTCACAACACTATCATGAAAAACGACGTATTTCATGCTTATGGACTGAACTTTGAATGGTGTGTTTTGAACGATGTGAATGAAGACGAAGACGATCCGTTCTATTTTCATAATTAGAATTAAATCATAAAACTACAGCTGAATACTTAAATTGATACCATTAGATAATATGTGGAAATAGCTTGGTACCAATGCATTTAACATATTCATTCCAGTATCTGTCTACTAAACTGTCCAAATTCATTAGAATTCGGATATTTAGACGTATATTTTTGGGTTTTGTATCTTTTTTTATTAGTGTGATGCAATTATTGTAACACCTTTGCATTCCATATTTTTCTGGAGACCGCGTTGTGCATGTTTGCATGCATTTTGGGAAATTATACAAATTTTAGTGTAGTGTGTGTAATTTTTATTGTAACGACCTTGCACTTAATCTCACGATAAAGATCTTGTTGTGCATCGTTGCAATAGATATTAAAATATTATTGGGAGATTTTACTTTGATTTTTTTAAGAGAATAAAGCCAAAAAAGAAATAACGAATTTGAAATGTATCTCATGATAACGACCTCGTTGAGCGAAAGAAGTTTTGGTTCTTGATTTAATATTGGAGAAGAATATTATTTCTATGTTTTTATATGAGGGACATTTTTTTAATAAATTCAAATTATTGCCAAAGTACTCAATCATCTCTTATTTGAGTGAGCCCACAGTCCGTTTCTTTTTATTTAAATAATGATTTAAATTTCAGTGGTCATTTTAATTGTAAGAATTAATCGTACTCAATTGTAGTTTGTTTAAACGTCTAATTTTTCGTAAAATGGTTAGGGTTATTTTTAATGTCCTATCATTATTGGAATCAATTTATATTGTTGGTGATAATTTATTGTACAGGACGAAGTAAACGCAAATTGAACGGGTTTCTCTTTGATAATTAATAATATTGAGATAAGTTTAAGTTGCAACACAACTCTTACTAAAAATTAATATAATTTTTAGTAAATTTCATATCTTTGTACTAAAATCAGTCAATTGCAGTGATAATTAAATTGAAAATATAAGTAATCGATCCCCGGTTAGAAGTTATGAAAGTGTTACAATTGGTACCCCTGGTGGGACACTCGAGGAAGTGAAAGTACAGTGATTGCATGAAATCCATTGTCCGTCCGGCGCATTTGGTTTCGGCAGAATAATGCATGGCCATGAATCGCTCGAATGTCTTGGCGCACAGGTGACCCATTTGAGCCGATCTCTCGAACAACAGCTTAAGTCGAAAAATCTCAATTGCATTGTAAGAATGTGCAGTATTTGATGAGTGGTTATTTTATTCTTAGCGTACTTTATAATGTTTCCCTTAAAAATTATAGTATCTAATAATTAATTGCGACCGGTCGGAGAGAATTAAACATTAAATATTAATATTTACCTGTGTATTTACAAGTTAATACTTAAGCCGTTTTAACGGAGGACTGAAAAAATCTTCAAAAAGCTATGTAACGTAGGATAAACGGATGTTATTGCAATAATTTTATTCTAAACAGATTATACATGATTACAATTACATTTATTGTGCAGGAATAAATAATAACTGTAGGAATACGTGAGACGCCGTAACTACTGCGCGCGGTCGAGTCGCCACAGACTCTCTTCTATACCGGCTAAAGAAGCTTATCCATTGGTTTAAATTTCTTGAGACTTCACATACACATAATAGAGGCGCGCAACGATGCAATAATTCATCAATTTTAGAAGCGACCTAAATCCACTTCAGCCGTTTTTCTAGAGAACGGCTCGTTTTATTCGCGTCAGCTTATTTAAATTTGGAGTAAGATAATATTGTAAACAAATTTAAGAATATGAGAAATGATTCATTCTCTTATCAATGAAATAAAATAAAAAATAAACTACTTTATTAAGGAATTTAAATGCAGCGGGTTTGAAAAGAATGCAAAATGAAATTAATAGGCAAAATGGGAAATTTATTTTCTGGCAACTAATTAGAATTTAAGGTCGTCCAAATGGGGAGACGATACAAATTATCACAAAAAGAAACAAGAAAAGGTAGTAGGAAAATTAAATTTTCTCAATCGATGTTAATAATACACGTGATCAAATTAGTCCTGCACTGAAAGAAATTTAGGACAGCTGTTGCGTTTGGTGTAGTAGGGGAACACAACCACGATTTTAACGGGACAGCAGCTCCATTTTGCGTGCGGCGGCGGCCTTAAATGTGGTGCAATGTTGCTCTCTTATATTTGGGAACGCTGATGTCACCAATGAGAGAACGTAAATGTTATACAGTAATCGATCTGACTTCTACATTCATATAAGATTTCTAATTGAAAAAGTGATTAATTTAAATCCAAGTGTATAATCGTTCAATTTGAAAATGATATGATTTTGAACGCTTTTTGAAATAGCTAAACTTTGAATTCTTTATCGAGGAGAATGATGGAAATTTTGGTTTTTCAATATTTTGTAATTGGAAGGAGGATATATTTTATTGTTATGCTCCATGTTTTTTTTTTAATTTGCAAAATATTTGGTATTTTTCAATATTTTTATTGATTTGGAAGAGAGTAAATTTTGGTTTTTAATTTTGGGAAGAGGGAATTTCTTTTGTTTTTACATTTTTATTGGGATTAAAGGGGAAATTTTTTGTGGGTTATATTTTCTGAATTTGGATAGACATTTTTCATAACATAACTTCTAATGAAAATGTACTTCTGATTCAAAACTGTGGATAAATATTAAATTGAGAAAATATAAAATTACATATATGCTTAAAATAAAAAAAAATTAATTAAAAAGATTAAGTTAAAAGCTCTTATAATTTGAAGAATAACTGTCTATTTAAAAGAAGAAGAATAATTCAATTATTCATTTTGCTTCTAAAATTCAATAATACATGTATTCTATGTTTAAATAACATAGTATGAGACTTCATTTAAATTTGGTGTAAATAAAAATTACTCAAATTACTTAAAAGTTAGATTTGATTTATTTTGTGATAATTAGAAGCACTGTGTACTAAAAAAGGCCTCCATCATTAAGAATTAAATGTATTTTTAATTATACTAAAAAGTAAAACAGGACGCCCGGCGTGTGTATAAACCGACACGTCTCCCGAAAATAACCCAACCGTCTTACTGAATTCTGGGACTCCTGTTGTCCCAAAAGTTTGGCGCGCCGTTCGTCCCTCTGTCGGGTCGCAGCGTTCTCAAAATAAGAGAGTAGGTGTCTTGAACACAAGGCGCGCTGACGATCGTGTGTTTCGCTTAGCAGCGGTACGTAGAAATACCGCAGTTGCCCTAAATTTCTTTCCGCGTGTGTCTGAGAACGCCGAGACGGAAAAAACCAATTAGGGAGTATTTCCGAAAATATAGATTTGCAAAATAATGCATAGTGACAAGATAATTTAAGCGCGAGAAATAATGTTGCTGTGCAAAATAATTCGACTGTGCAAAACAATTCTGATCTTAGTGATTATGATTCTGTAATCGCCAAGATGGGTCCATTAATGGTCACTCTTGAAAAATTACAAAAAGAATTGAACAAATCAGTATTTTCACAGAATACTTTATTACGGATGGTGAAAAGGAAAAAACTGATGCGTCGTGAATTTGAGGAAGATACGAAAAACAGAATAGGATCTTTCCTAACCTCCTTATTAAAAAGAATGGAGAATCCAGTACATCGAGAAAATCCTGGAGCACTGAATGCTTCTCTATACATGACTGGTTCATTTATAGAAATTTTTTGTTCATACACTACTGGCTAGTGTATAGACACTAGCCAGTCGCTTATTGAGAGTAACTAGTCGTTTGTGTCATACCAATACCAATAGAGCAGTGAATAGTGCGATTTACGCTACTCATTGCTTCATGATACACGACTGAGCCATGTGGAACTCGCAGTGCGCGTTTCCGATCTTTAGAGACCAAAGCCGAATAAGAACGAACGCGCACTAAATGAATTAGGATCGCGAATCGCATGCATTTTTAAACCATCCACGTGTATTTGAGGATTAAGCCGGCAAAAGTGAAGAAGTAAATTTTTTTTTAATTTATATACAGTCTGTCAAGTTAAAGCGTGGGTGGCTTTACTCGCAGTCGGTAAGGTGTATCGACATGATTTTGGTGTCAAAATATTAAGAAGAGCTCCC
>NC_046658.1:10175493-10184803 GCF_010883055.1 Belonocnema kinseyi
TGAAAGAGGGAGCTCTTCTTAATATTTTGACACCAAAATCATGTCGATACACCTTACCGACTGCGAGTAAAGCCACCCACGATTTAACTTGACAGACTGTAGGCACAGATTATATATATTTAGAATCCACGAAATCCATCCCATGATAGTTATATTCATGAAAAAAATTTTTCGCAGTTATTTTAATGAAATAGTCAGAAAATATCTAGCTTCAAAGTCGACAGTTTTTTTTAGCGAAATGTACATTTTGATCACATGTGTTCAACTCTTTAGCCAATTAGAAAAGTGTTCCTAAAAATTGGTAAAAACCACAAAATCAAGAGTAAATGCTACTATTCACAACTAAATCAAGAGCACGAGTATAACAGAATCTGCCATTACATCTTATAAGGTAAGGACGAATCTCGCACTTTTGGCTTCCCAAAAATTCCTATTGCTGGAGCTAATATATTTTTTTAAATACTCAACAACTACATTTATTCAATTCTGCTCTTGATTTAGATTCAAGGAGTATGATATCCTCTTTATATTATAATTTTTTTAAATTTTGAAGAACACTTTTCTAGATTTGGCAGAGTTGATTACTAGATTTCAAAATGTTTATTCAGCTTAAAAAAAAAACTTTTAACTTTGAGCCGAAATATTTTTGACACTTTTATTAAAACAATTTCAAATGATCGAAGGAAATGTACCTAAACTTTCTGTCGGTAGTTTAACTTGAATTGTTTTGAAGTCTTATGAATTTACCCTGAATATGTTAATTTTTTTATTGTCAAAATACCTGAATTGTTATAACTTTCATCTAATTGTTTTGAATTCTTATATATTTAAACGAAAATGAGACTCATTTTTAGGGCGCATTCATAACTTTTATTCAATTTTTGGGTTAGAACTTAGTCACTGTTGGTCACTTTATTCTTTTTAAATATTTTACTTCTACAGTTTTTTCAAACGAAATAAGGCTGTTTCATCGACAAGGATAGTCATTACAAAATTTATAAATATAAGTATAAAATTGTTTTATTCCTTTCATGAAAGATCTTATATTAAACATGTTACAAGATTAGAATTTTGGTCTTTAAATATTAAGGGTAAGAAAAAAGGACAAATATTATATAATCGTAAATAAAATTTTGGTTCTATCCCTGTAAAAAACGATTCAATTGAAATCGATTAACTGCAACCGGATTTAATCGATTATATTTCCTATTACTTTGTATTTTTCTGTATTTTACTATAGAAAATGTCAATCTTCCAGATTGACTGTACTAATTCTTGTCCTTTCTTGATTTTAAGAATTGATATTTTTATCGTGGAATTTGAAATATTTAAGCGTGCAGCTCGAATATCCGCTTTTTTTAAATCGACTATGTTAATTATGTATATTTTAATATAATTTATTGCGACAAAAAGTCATTCCGTGTAAACAACAAATTTAATCACACCTTTATTATTAATTTTTACAAAATATTTCATTTTTCATGTACTCCATTTGATCGCTGATACTCTCCTATTAAATTGGGTAAAAGTTTATTTTGTTTTCGTTTCAAGTAATAACATGTAATTGAAATATGGGCTGTACTCCAGAGTGATTCAACATGTATTTTGCATAGTGCGCTAAAATGAAATAAAATGATTTAAAATGTTTTACAATGCTGGATTTTTTGCTGTTACACATTATAGGTTTTAGCCATTCTGGTTAAAAAACACAATCAAGGCATCACCTGCGTTATTCGAATTGTTCAGGTATTAGGGGTTTTATTAGAATATTTTGTGTGAATTTTCGTTTAGATTTCATTGTTTAATCCTGGATACTTTTTGCCATAGTTAGTGAGAATGTACGACAATTTAGCGGCACCCTTGGCTGTTGGTGTTGTGCAAATGGCACAAAAATTTGGTTGCACTGGTATGATAAAAGAAATAATGCGAGAAGTTAGTCAAAGTGAACCGGAAGAAACGGATGCTCGAAATATTTCAACTTTTCTCGAAACAATCGCTTCAACAGCGCCAGATTTAATTTTACCAATTCTGGATAACATTACTTGTTATCTTGATCATGAGGTATAATTTCATTTATTTGATTTACCAAACTGACTTTCTTTAATTTTATAATATTAAATTGATTTTGTAGTCTTATACGATGAGAAATTGTGTAATTGGAGTCCTTTGCGTCGTTGTATTAGGCGCCTTGACAGATGAAAATCTCAGTGATGAACAAAAGGACAAACGTGATGAATGCCTTCACGATTTGGAAGAACATATCCTTGATTGCAATGCCTACGTTCGGTCAAAAGTCCTTCAAGTATGGCAACGTTTGTGTACAGAGCGAGCAATACCTTTATCCCGACAAGGACGACTGTTAGCTACTACTGTTCTAAGATTAGAAGACAAAAGTGCTAATGTACGAAAACAAGCACTCCAATTAGTTCGGGCATTACTTGAAGCCAATCCCTTTGCTGGCAAGGTAACAATAATATGAATTAAGTACAAATTTTTGCAGCTTATAATAATGGTTACTAATAATAAATAATTTGGAGCTTATAAAACGATGTTTGACACCTGGAATTGTATTATTGTTCTTTATATTGGACTTAAGACCAAAAAAACCCCTTCTATCGAAAATTGACATCAAATTTTTACTGGAAATCTTAGTTCCTTAGGAAAATAATTAATTCTTTTCATTTGTACAATAATCTTTAGCTAAATAAAGAAAATATTTCGAAACAACTTGTCGAAGCTAAAGCAAAATTAAAGGAAGCTCAGACGACTTTTGCCAGCAAGAGTGCACGAGGTGATGAAGAAAGAATGGAACTTTTGAAATCGAAGCTTCCTGATATTCAGGATACAATTAACCAAGTTCTAGAGGATCAAGGTATTTAATAATTTTAATTTAGAGTTTATCCGATTCGAAAAAGTGCAAAAAATGTATCACATAATGTTTAACGATGTGGCATGTTTGATTGCAGAGAATATGGAGGAGCCAGATAAACACGTAAATATAAATAACGTTTTTGAACAAGTACGACAACTAATTTTGAGTGAAAATATACTTGAGGCTGTAAAGAGACTAACGGAAGTAATGAAACTCCTTCCTAACTGTAAAGACTTTGATAGCATGACAACAGAAGACAAAGAGCAATGTCTGCTTTTATTCCTCGCTAAAATATTTACTGAATCTGAAGATTCCCCTGTTCCGGTGGATGCTGATAGAAACGAGTCACAATTTATTCATAAATCAACCGACAGAAACCTCATGAAGCAGAAGGAAGAAGTTAAGAATAAGAAAAGAATAGTTTCTTATTTTGAGGTAAGAAAATAAAAAATGAAAACGGAATACTGATGACCGAATCAATTTTAAATCATGCAGACCGGTGTGGGACATATTCAGGATATGTTGTCTGATGGAAAATAAGGGGACACGTATTTTTTGATTAACATAGCGTTATTTTTACATTTTTTACGGATATTACACAATTTGAAAGGTACATACAATTAGTTTTCTTTTGCAAAGTTTACTTAAAAAACTGCGATTTTTGAAATTTATGATAAATGAAGTATTTTTATTGTTTCACATTATCCAGTTTTTTACACTCTTTCAAAATCCACAACAAAATTTGAAAAATAATAAAAAATCATAACCTTATTGTGGATTAAAAAAGAAATCTAAAACCGCACCGTTTTTCTGAAATTTGTAGGAATACTAGGTACTGATATAGCCTACTTACCATTCATTTTCCATTTAGTATTTTTTTGTTTTTCGAGAGAAAAAAGCATTTATGATTTTTTTCCAAACCTTGGCTTGTTTGCCATTTTTGCCATTCAAAGGTTTTTATTGTTTCATTTCGTTCAATTTTTGTAACTCTTACGAAGTCGATGAATGTATTTATATATCAAGAGAAAAAATATATTTATGTTACGTTTCTCGCGTTTATTGCATCTTACTGGTATTTTTTACTTGATATCAGACGAAACTCACTTTTTTTGGTTATGATGATATGTATCCAAAACTTCAAATGGGATTACTTTTTATTTCAGCTTCTTTTGGATTATTCTTTTTATACTTTTTTCCCTTATTGTTTAGCTCTTGCCATTTATGATTTGCTGTCCGAGCTATGAATAATCTAGTTTCGTCTTTGTTTACATCATTTTTTCACATGTAACTTTTCTGGTCCCCTTTCTACTCTTTTGCTTGAATTCAATCCATTACTTTTTACCTTGCGAAATACTTCCAAATCTTCACTTTTTATAAGGATAAACCGTATAGCTGAACTGTATTTTCCAACATGTATTACAAAAGCATCTGCATTTTATATGCATTCGTTTTTCCCGAAAATCAAGAATAATATGAAACGGAAAATGTATGATAAGTAGAGTATAGCAGTACCTCTGATTCCTAAAAAATTCAGGAAAAGGTGGATTTTTTGTGAACATTTTTGCGTCTTTTTTTAAAAATTATCTTCGTGGCTTTTGAACGATTGCAAGAAACTACTTAAATTGAAAATAAACGTTGATTTATCTATATAAACTGAATGAAGAAAAATCTTCATATCTCATAAATTGCAAAATTGGCACGGTTTTTAGAGTAAAGTTCGCAAAAAAAACTCACTGCAGCTTCAAAATTTTTAAACGTTCGTAAAAAGTTAAAAAATTTTCCTATGTTAATTAAAAAAAAAATTATCTCCTTATTTTCCACATACAAAAACATATTTCATATGCAGGCTAATGCTGAACATAACACCCGCTGCCTGCTTCGTTTGAAATGGATTTGGTCTACTATAAACTACGGGATTCAGTATCAGTATACTATTTCTCAACTGTTGGTTATGCTATATTAAGGTCTGATTTTTAATACACCAGAAGAAACAAAATACCTGTATTAAAAGGAAAAGGTCGATGTTTGGAACACCCATGTATATATAAAAAATCCGCCCGCTTCGCGGGCACATACTCCTAACGCGCTGCGCACGCGGATCGCTTCGCTCGAAAATTTGAGCGCGCCTAGGGCGCGCGACTTTTGGTTCTCTCGCTTCGCGCTCGATTATATATTTATCTCGCGCTCCGCGCTCGGTCTTTGTATATTCCACTTGTGCACAGATTTTTTAAAACAAAAATTCAAAACGTCGACAATAATAATTTATTGACAGTCACTTCTTATTTGTTAAAGCTCCTTCGGCTTTAATGAATACATTCTCATCACGTATCTCGTGGTTCGCACTCGAATTTGTATCTCAACTTGTATGTCATTTCCATGAATGTATATTATTACAATTCATATCATGCATTGATATTAAAAAAGACGTAGTTTCATTGTCTCTTTTAAAAAAACGCGCATTCTTTAAACAAATTTGTTATTAAACATTTTACTGCAACTGCTGTCGGTTTTGTAAAACCTGAATTTACTCATTTCCAATTTTATTTTTACGATTTAAACGTAGCACATACGGTCTACAGATCAGCCTTATGTTTTTTAACTTCTAAATTAAATCCCTACCTCAGTGATCCACAAAACTTCGATTAACGAGGGTTTGGGGGCGGGGGTGGAAGGCGATTAGTTTCAACCAAGAGTCATAGCTGGTTAGGGTTTTATGCTGAGAAGTTCAACCAACTTTCAGCTGCGTTGTATTAGGTGGGAGTTCATATGATCTCATTCTAAGAGAGTTGTCGAGCCTGATTTTTCAATTACGTTTTCAATTTTTGATAAATAAATAAACAAATATGACGAAAAAATTATAATTATTTTATCTATTTGACGTTCACAGTGCTCGTCAATAACAGGAAAAGTGTTGAAATCGCCTAAATTTCATAAATTAATATTAGCTAAAGATGTTCCAATATTATATATATTATTAAACATCAAATTATTTTATAAACAAATTATTTGTTGAAAAATTTTTTCTATCATTTTCCATAATCATACGTTTTTTCTAGTTATATTGCAAGAAATTTTATGAACAAATGCAGTGATCAGGCATTTTTCGAAAGAAAAATTAGTTTTTTTCTATGTACATTTTTTTTAATTCGGAACTTTTATGATATTTATAGCAAAATTCATCATTTTTTTATTAATCTTATGATCTTTTAAACAAATGCATTATTTGGGCATTTGTCGGCAGAAAAATTCGGTTTTTTCAATGCCACTCTTTTCAGATGGGAACTTGATGGGAATTTCAGCAACATTCATAATAAGTTGATAAATTTGATTATTTCTTTAAAAAAAACTGATAAACAAATGCATTAAAAAAACACATTTTTCTTCTTTGGACTTTTTTCCATATCGTGCGTTATTTGGCTTAATATGTTGATTTTTGTGTTTTTTGGAATTTTGTAAATGCTATAACCCTGGTAAATTTTTGTTCTATAGAAAAAAAGTCATTCGGACAAATTGTTCGTCTGTTTGAAGACTGAATATCCGTAGAGAAAATTTTTGAATTTTGAAAAAAGAGGTCTCAAAAATGTTCAAAATGCGTTCACTTAGACACTTGACAAAAATGGGGGAGGGGGGGGGGGGTCAAATTTTGCACAAATCTAATACCTTCTCTTGATGAGAATGTAAAAAACATCGACGCTGAAAACCAACATCAATATCAACACAAAATTGATATTATACAAGTATTGATATTTAAATATTACAAAAAATAAATAACAAATTTATATACATATAAAAGCTTATTTTATCAATATATTACGTTTGATATATTTTGGAGGGCATGGCCCCTCGTATTAATGAAATACATGATTATGAACAGAAAAATCTTTTATTTAACCCGTACATGGTTTCCTCGCTTTTTTCGACGTGGTTTTGGAGCAGCAAAGTAGGTTTTTGTTGGTGGCGGGGTACTTCAACAGCCCAGGCAGAGAAAGTGCGTTTTGATGGCTGCGGCGTATGCGCATTCGTTAATTCACCCAGTACACACTGTTCTGCGCGGTACTTATCCATTTAAACTAACCTCAAATAGGAAACGTAATTTCATGAGAAAACTCGAAAACCATACTCTTATTGCTTAAATTACCGTGTGTACTGAGGAAGTAAAACCTTTTATCGATCTCGCATGTTTGCAATAACTTGACTTTACATTATTCTTGCAAACTCATGCTCGGCCTTAAAAAGAGTAATTCGCTTCCTTAGTACACAATATGCAATCGTGCCTGACGTTAATCCGGATGACTTACGCGAAGCAAACGATATCGATATTCGGTCTGACAGCCAATTTATTGGCGATAGGCCGATAGCCTAATCCCACGGAACGATCGGAGCCTAATGTCTTTATTTAGGGGAACGCTCGGGTATATTATTCTCATATGTTGAGCACGACTATCTAACCAGAGGACAGCTGGAGAATTGTGTCGGACTAAGTGATAAGTTAGAATAGTACCGTTCCAAAAAAGGAGATGGAGTTCGTTCTCAAATACTTTAACTGGGCTATATTTCTAGTAAAGCTCAAATCTTCGTAGAAACGCCCGTTAGTAGTCAATGTAGGCCATGTGCGAATTGCGATGGTGGTGTTTCGCATGCAGCACAACAACACCATCAATCGTGACCTGATCCATGCGGCCACGGAAGCCTCGACAGCACCCTTTTGTTCTTCGGAGAGGTCGTTCTCCTCACAATACTTATAGAGGAATTCAGAAATGATGGCCGTGAGACATTTCTAGAGGGTCGAGAGGTAAATGATGGGTCAGTAATCACTAGGGCTACCATTATTTACCTTTTAGGGAATCATATGCGTCACGTCCTTTGTCTTGAAAGAGAGCAAGTGACCTGGTTTTTCCAAGATGTTTTGAAGGGTTCCAGCAAGGACGGGGTGCAGGACCTTCAGGTATTTATACCAGAATTGGTGAATTTCATCCATACCGAACGCTTTAGGATGCCAGATACGTCGGACGCCAAGTTGAATAGAACGTTCGTCCCAGTCAACTGTGCAACTCTTTCCTTTTATAGACGAAGCCAGGTCGTGTACAGTTAAATTGACATATGAGTACCCTAGATGCTCTACCAATATCTGGCCATTTCTTCGACCATAGGGTGTTCACAATAATTTTGAGTATTGTTTTCGCCTTCGCAAGCCTGTGATAGAAACGTTTTTCTTCTGCCCAGGGTTTAATGTGATTATGGATTCTTATTTTTGATGTTAATGATTGGATTAAAGTGAAATGAACGTAGAATGAAGCCGTAGCAGAAAATAGTGGTGATTTACTATTCTCTAATTTTTTTAAAAAAGAAATCCTCATGTGCAGGAGAACATGTGTATACGTGGATCATGGCTAGAACTATAATTAATTAACCATTAATTCCATTTTCGTGCTTTATTTATTTTGTGTCCTTATTTTTTTCCTATCCTCTCTGTTTCTGTTTTGATTAGATCGCTTAACTAATCCTTTGATGCCCGGGCTTTCTCGTGCTAGTATTGCGTCTCTCGTATTATATGGTTTCGGGTGTGGGACGCCATGTCTCTGTACTACCTTTGCCAGCTGGCATGCTGGCGATCTTGAGTCTAGTGCATCACCTTTAAGGAGGGGTTATATAAGGTATTGAAAACAGTAGCTGAGCCTTTTCACGGTACAAAATCTGTCTCTTTTTCTTTCATGTGATTTCGCAAGCTAAATTTTGATCCAAGTTTTAATTGTTTCCTATCTTTCTTTTTATACCTATGTTGCTCGGTATATTTTATTAGCCTCAAGCCTCTATGAATTTTACGCGTCCAAATATTTGATTATAAAGTAACGCTCAATTCTGACCGTGACGAAACATTTGCGTGAACACAGGAAAAGTTGTCATCAGTGATGATGGTTATATGTTTGTTTAGTGTCGGTTATTTGCTGAGTTTTGTGGTTATATATTCAAATTATGATTATATTCAGCATATTCAAATTTTATACGAAATATTTAGAGTCGCTGGCAGTAACTATGGAAAGGTAATTTACAGTCTGTCAAGTTAAAGCGTGGGTAACTTTTTTGGTAAAATATTTTATTTAAACGCATGTTTCTACATGGAATTACATTTGTCAAGGTGTCGAGCAAAATGCTTTTCTGTTAGTATTTTGTCCAATCACCGCCGGAGTCGATGATGGCCTGGCACCTCGAAGGCATGCTTTCGACGAGTTTTTCCGCGTACTCTCTCGGCAGAGACCTCCAAATCCGACGAATTTGTAGACACAGCTGCTTCAATGTGTGTACCTTTCTTCTACGAAGCTTCAGCTTGACGAAGGTCCACACGTTTTCGATTGGGTTAGCGTCAGGTGACTGTGAGGGCCAATCCAACGTTACGACTTCAGCCTCCTCCTTCCAAGCCCTACACAGCTTGCTGCGGTG
>NC_046658.1:10184903-10197765 GCF_010883055.1 Belonocnema kinseyi
AGAGGGAGCTCTTCTTAATATTTTGACACCAAAATCATGTCGATACATCTTACCGACTGCGAGTAAAGCCACCCACGCTTTAACTTGACAGACTGTATATTTAAAGAAGCATTTTGTTGTTGTACATTTTATGTTCATACGATAATTTTAGGCATAGAAAGTAGACGTGTGTTTTTTCGTTTCGATCGCCCTGTCGATCAAATGACGAAAAACCAAAATTCGATCCGTGCCACGGTCGGATCGGTTTATTCAACTCAATCGAGCTGCCGATCTAATGAAAAAGAACCGACATTCGATCCGTGCTGCGCTCGGATCAGATTTTTGTCGAAAAACCGACAATTGATACTACCTTTGAATCAGTTTTTCGATTAGATTGGCCCGTGTGTCGTAAAATCCGATACACGCAAAAAATTTATCCGTGCAAATATCACGAAATTGTAGCTAGGTCTTGGATACGGGATAAAAAAAAGAAACATTAAATCCTTATTTTTATGAAAAACTTATGGATAAATTTGGAAACTTTTGACCAACAGTTCGTATTTCCTACGAACAGTTTCTGAAAATTTCAAACTTAAATATAACAAGGGAAAAATTTTAATTTTGCGATTTAATTTATATTTATTTATAAATTCGCACAACTCTGAGATTTGAAACCTTGAACTACTGACTAGACGGTTCTAAACATAAACCAAGAGTGCGTAAACACGCGCAGCCATCGAGGTTAAACAATATAGGTATTATAAAAGTCCTAGCCACGAATCCGACGAACTCGAACCGCACATACGCGTGCACATACGTACCTCGCGTGTGGATCGGAATTTGTGCGAGCCACGTGAAAACGAAGCTGCTTCCTGGTTCCCAGATTTGTCGGGCAAGCTCGTGAGTGCTCTGTGAAACTTGTGTCCCAATCACTTATCATATTTGTTGTAATTATTTGGGGAAAAAAGTGATGAACGGTTTTAGACTTCATATCGAGTTCGTCAATTCTTTCTTTAAATTTAGTGGCCATAGTCAATCAATAAACCGCAAAAAGTTATTTTCTTTAAATAAATTATTTAAAATTCAAAATGTGAAAATTGATTAAAGTATCTTGAAACGTAATTTCTCATTAATTAAATAACTTCCAATTCGAAAAAAAATTCTACAAAATAAAATTTTTTTAAATCGTAATTGAATATGCTTCGAATTTTTGCACCTATTATTTTGACAAGTGACTGAAACTTAATAAAACAACTTTTCTAGCGATATCTGACTAATATTTGTAATTTTGTATTGTAATGTTTGAGAAGATAGAAATTTTGATAATATTCTCAACACATCTTAATTAATAAGTGCGTATTCTTAAAGTAGTTTAGAACTAAAACTATTTGATAAGATTGAGATTAAGAGAGTGTATAATATTTATTGCAGGAATTTTAATACTTCATACATATCTGAAACATTCAAATGATAACAGATGCATTTTTACGAAAATACAAATAATTACAAATAAATAGTTAAACTACAAATTAAAAAATTAATTTTCAACCAAACAGTTGAACCTTCAACCAAACAATATGATTAAAAAATATTTCCAGCCCAACGTTTTAATTTTATAGAAAAATAGTTGAATTCTCAACTGAGAAAGGTTTCTAAGTCATAAAAGAAAATCAAATTTTAACGAAGTTTTGAATTTTAAAGCCAAAAAGGCCAATTTTTTTACAAAAAAGTGGAATTTTCAACCCGAAAATATAAATTTTTATAAAAAAAGTTGACTTTTAAACCAAGAAAGGCGTTAAAATTTCAACCAAAAAGGATAAACTTTTATTTAAATAATTAATATCCTAAACAATTAATGGTAAATCATCTCAACTCGAGAAGAGTCGAAATGTCAAGCCATTTCCAGCACCTCTAGCATTTGGATGGGTGACCATCTACAAACGTACGACCGGGTTGTGTACTCGATTTTTGAAAACCCGGCTAAACTCAGAAGGTGGTTTTCTGCAGTTTTCCTTACATCTGGCCAAATGTGTATGCAACTGCGAGTTATTCGAATAAACTCGTTTGTAGCCAAATTCTAATTAAATTGTACTATAATTTATACAGAATATTATGAAATTACTGGAAGAAATTATTTTAAAAAATTACTGAAACTAATGAAAATGAAAGTTTTTACGATTCTACAGTTTTATTTTATTATTAAATATATAGTGCATACATTTTCTTATAAAAACTAATTTGTTTCAAATGGTTCAAAATTTAAAAAACAGTTAAGTTCTGAATTTGTTTATGAAATTTATTTTAATAATAAATCGTTATTATAAATTTGCATTTGTATGATAAAGGCCAAACTCTTAATTTTTTAATTAAAATTGTTTAAATAATTAATAGATCTTGTAAATTTGAAAAGCAACATAGAAAAGAGTCATCCGATAGACATTTTGAGTTGACTCCATAAACAAATTCACTTGTAGAAAGAAGGTTAAACTCTTAATTTGGCAATTGAAATTCATTAAATAATCAATAGTTCTTGCAAATTTGCAAAGCAGTATAAAAGAGTCATTGTATAGTCATTCTTACTTGACTTCGTAAACAAACTGGCTCTTTGAAGAAAGGTCACTTTTAATTTTTTGATTAAAATTGTTTAAATAATTAATAGTTCTTGTAAATTTTCAAAGCAATACAGAAAAGACTCATTGTATAGACATTCTTACTTGACCTCGTAAACAAACAGGCTCTTTGAAGAAAGGTCACTTTTAATTTTTTAATTAAAAATGCTTAAATAATTAATAGTTCTTGTAAGTTTGCAAAGCAAAGGTTAAACTCTTCTTTTTAAATTGAAATTATTTAAATGGATTTACAATTAAATTTGTAAAGGAATGTAAATTTGCAAAACAACATAGAAAAGAGTCATCCGATAGACATTCTTAGTTGAATCCGTAAAAAATTGACTTGTATCAAAACGGTTAAACTCTTAGTTCTTAAATTGATATTCTTTAAATAATTAATAGTTCTTGTAAATTTGCAAAACAACATAGAAAAGAGTCATCCTATAGACATTCTTAGTTGACTCCGTCAAAAAATTGACTTGTTTCAAAAGGAGTTATCGTACATACATTCTTACTTGAATCCGTAACAAAATTGACTTGTAGAAAAAAGGACAAACTCCTAATTTTTTAATCAAAATTGTTTAAATAATTAACAGTTCTTGTAAATTTATAAAGCAATATAGAAAAGTGTCTTAATTTTGTAATAAAAATGGTTTCAATAATTATTAGTTCTTGTAGATTTACAAAGCAACATAGAAAAGAATCATCGGATAGACATCATTAGTCTTAATTTTTAAATTAAAGTAGTTTAAATAATTAATATTTCTTGTAAAGTTACAAAGCAACATAATGAATTAAACGTATTCTTTAAAAAGTAGCCATTTATGAAAATTGTTTAAATAATTACAATGTTTGAAGATTAAATAATTTTTTTTAAAAACATATATGAGCTCCACTCTAATTCGACACGATCGCTAGAAATGTTTACATCCACAATATAAACATATCCCTCGAATGTGCCTTGACGTCTTAGATTCTTAAAGCTAGCTTTGAATGAAATGCCAGTAAAAATTGTATAATTCAAACTTCAGGCTCAACTTGTATCCCTAGAATTCACCGCCGCCAAACGGATCACATCAGGGCTAGAGCGCACTTCGGTGGAAATGCCTTGGCTTCATAATACGCAGCTTTGTTCTTAACCTAAAAATGATTCTAGATCGCATTTCGGTGCGTATGCATTGGCTTCATAATATATTCCGCTGATCTCGATTCTGATCTCGATTCTAAAGAATAGGGTGCGAGTTTAAATACAGCCAATAGGTGAAGACATAATGTGGCTTCAGATTTCGAGATATAATAGCAACCTCCTTTTTATGATAGGGTACATAGAAGCATCCTATATACAAGTGCACAAATTCACAGTAACAGTTCATAAGGCAACGAGAGTAGCAACGTCGCAATTTCATTCTCGGAGCAAATTGTGTTGACAGTTATAATCACAAAAACGTATCGCCAAAATGTCTGTACAATTAAAGCACCAAGGGAAATTTATTTTTAAAAAAAGTTATTTATACTATACGTACAATAGTTTTAAGTGAAAAAAAATCCTAACGATATTCTTCTATACATCTGTAGTTTTTTAGCTCAATGGTAAGCTTCGTTTTTATACTAGACTTTATAATATGGCGATTGCCTATGTCAGCTATGGGAGACCCATGCTAAAAGTACTGAACATAATTGATAATCTTTGACTTTTCAAACAGACGATTATGCTAAAAAGGGTATACATCGTTAGATAGCAATGTTTGATACATATTTGGAATTTTTTAGGCAATTCGTAAGTAGGCTCCCAGTTGGGTACAACTACGTTAACCAAAACAGATAAATTTCCTAAGCAAAAAGACGAAAATCGATTTATGGATTGAAATTTTTATCTATTAAATTTACATGTAGAATGATGTAAGTATAACACTTTTTACCCCTTTTTAAAAATTAAAATGTACTTTTTTCTCGAATTCAAACTGTTAAAAATTCAGGTATTAAAATATAAAGGAATTTAACAATTAAATTCGTAATAGCTTGAAAATCGACGTCCATTTTGAACAATACTTCTGCCTACATATTTGATAAAATCCTATTCTTAGTACTTATAGTTATTTCCAACTATTTACAGAAAATCTTATATCTAGATATGTATTTTTTAATTATTTTTTTTTACTATAGCGCATTTGGGATGTGTTAGAGAACGAGCGAGTGAGCGATCGAAAGCGAGAGTGCGAAGGAGAGACAGAGAACGCATCTTAATCTGACTCATTTGCTTCTTCAGCTTATTCCAAATCCTTCATCCACTCTTCCCCCAGTCCATCCTCCTATAGAATCTTTACCCCATTCTCTTACCAGCTTTATCTTCCATTCCTCTCCTGCATCCTTCCTATACCCATGCTTCCTCTTTCCATTCACTATCTGTTCTCTTTCTTTGCCCAATGCATTGCTTTTCTTACCTCGTTTTCCACTCTAAATCTTAATTTTCTGTTTACCCTTAGTGTCCACCTTATATACCTTTCTTGTAAATTCTTAATCTCTTTTCTTTTCATCACCATACCTCTGCTGCATAACCCAATACCGGCTATATCAGCATATCAAATAACCACATTCTCCTACTCCAATTTTATTTACATTTATTTTTCCTATTACCCACCCTTTTGTCTTCATTTTTCTTCCAAGTCTGATATAAATATATTAAACAAATGTGGGCTCAGAGGACATCCTTGCCTTACTCCAATCACCAACCAGAAACTATCTCCTATTTGCTCCCCACCTTTGCCCTGCATTTTGTTTCTAAAATGTTCCATACTCTCTTCATTAATGCATCTCTTCTATACCCTTCTTCACCATAATCTTTTTATTTTATTTCTTAGCCGACCTCGGGTCTAAACCCTGTCTGATTCGGTTGTTATATCTTGTTTCTTTAACTTCTTCGATAAAACATCTATAATCTTTAACTCCCTCCCCTTTGCCTTTCTTAACTATAGGCACCACTACTGCTCCCTTCCATAACTCTGGCCACGCTTCTCTTCGTACTCTATTGCAAATTAACCAGGCCCATTCCTTTAATTTTGTCGCTGCATATTTTCAGACTTTATTTGAAATCAAATCTCATGGCCATATTTCGTTATCCCCAATACCTTGTCTATGTTTTCCCTTATAATGTTCCCATCTGCTTCCCTACCATATTTTGCTCCTTTCCTAACTTTCCTCTCTACCCCACCTAGTAATTCCATAAAATATTTGTTCCATTCTACTATGTCAATATCCTGGTTTACTCTTTTCCTTCTTATCTATCTAGTTACCACTTTACAAACCTCTTCTCACGTTCTAGCCATCTCACTTCCTTCTTCTGTTTACATTCCTCATCCCATCCACTTCTATCCCTTCCTTCACTAACTTCTTTTTGCTTGTGTACTTTAAAACTCTTAAGTTCACCTATCATTATTTCCATCTCCTCGTTTACATTTCCTTCTCCCATTTTGGTATTCTTGGCCGCTTCCTGAAAGAATTTTTTACCTTCAATTGACTATTCCCCTCTTCCTGCTTTTTTGCTTCCTTATTAGCGTTATTGTTATTAATCTTTTCTCCCTCTAATTCCGGCATTATGGGCAAGTGATCCGAATCTATATAATTCCCTACCTTCTATTTCTTGACCTTCTCTCTTACCTCACTGTCCACTAACACATAATCAATTACCGTTCCCTTTTCCCTCCTGATTGTGTATATTCCCCTCCCTCGCCCCCTCTATATTTCTGTTTATAATAAACCATTCCCTCTCCTGTATGCTCCTTAACTATTTCTTTCACTCTTCATTCAGTATCTTGTCTTTGAACTTTCTTCCTCGCTCTCTGTCCCTTTCCCTTTCTCCATTATCTTCTGTTCTCTCACTAAAATTCCTTCCTATTACAAGCCTACTCTATTGTTAATTTTCTTTTATCAGTTACCTCTACTTCTTTGATTTCTGCATATTACCGTTCAAATAAACCCCTACTATCTTCACTCCTCTCCTCCCATATTTATCTCTTCTACTTTTAATTCATCTTTTTATTCTTTCATCTCTTTTTTATCCTTCTCTGTTGTACATTCGTTTCTTACCCCCATCACTATTCCTCCCATTGTCCTGCCTTTTTTATTCTTCCTCTTTGAATTTTGATCCTGTCATTTGTAAGCTCTTGGTAATTTTCCCTTTACTTTTTCGCAGCCCTTTTCATCTAGCCACGTCTCCATTTTTACTCTACATTTCATTATGTCAAATTTCACATAAACTCCCTGTCCTTCATTTCCAAGCCTGCTATATTCCAGTAGCATATCCTCCAACCAACAGAGGGCGGGATCGTTTGAATTGGACTCCCTGCTAGCGAAGAGAGTATCAGCGAAGAAAAAAGGGATTTAGAACAGTTCGTTTTCTATGCACCGAAAAGGGAGAACAAAGAAGGTAAGGTTTAGGGAAATTATAGGAAAAAGGTAGAAAAGGATAGGTTGAGAAAAAAAGCGTGTGATCGATTGAGACCTTACTCAAAAGGAAGATCCGATTAGAGGATATGCTACTGGAATATAGGCTTGGAAAGAAAGGACAGGGAATTTATAAGAAATTTAACACAAGGGGATATAGAAGTAATAATGGATACGTGATTAGATGAAAAGGGGTGCACGAAAGTAAAGGGAAGATTACTAAGAGCTCGCAAATGACAGGTTCAAAATGCAAAGAGGAAGAATAAAAAAGGCAGGACAATGGGAGGAATAGTGATGGGGGTGAGGAACGAATGTATAACAGAGAAAAGGTAAAGATAGTGGGGTTTTATTTGAACGGTGATATGCAGGAGAAATCAGAGGAGTTGAGAGAAATGATGAAAGAAAATTAACAAGGTAGTAGGCTTATAATAGTAAGCAATTTTGATGAGGGGACAGGAAATAATAGAGAAAGGGAATGGGGTGGTGACCAAGGAAGAAAATTCAAAGACAAGATACTGAAGGGAGAGGAAAGGAATGGGTTATAGCCCGCATAGGAAATCAGACTCTGGACACTACTGACACTGGACACTGCTGGCATACGGTTTCGGCAGACACACTTGGTTAGTAGAGCCTAGCCGTCGGTTGCGCTAATGACCGGCTGGTGCTGCCTCTGCGGCGCTTGATGTTTATGAACTGTCTAATAGTTCATGATGTCGGTATCTCGTTATGTTGTTCCTCCTGTCTCTGTCTGGGTACAGCAGATTCTGGGGGTTCCTGCCCGTCGTCGCCTCCTCACTACGGGCCAGGCGAACGAAATTTTAGCAAAAATTCAAAAAGTCAACGGATTCGGCTAAACATAGAGTCAAAAATTCAAAAAGTGATCCACCTGGCAGTAGCAAGCTGAACTATCAATTTTTCGCGGTTAAATTCAAATCGCTATGAAACATTTTAAGTAATAAACAAAATTATGTTCACGAAATCAAGTTATATTAATTTAATAATATCAGAGCAATTTAACTGAAATTAATTATAATTTAACACTATATAATATTACAATTATTATTAATTCATTATTATTAATATTTTATTTTATGACTTAACAATAATTAAGATGATTGTTTATTTGTAAAAATATTAAAATTGTTCAGATTTTCTCTATATTGGGTAGAAGAGTGAATTGAACCTTTGCGTGGGTTCAGGAAAGAAGCTTGCGCGCTCGGCTGCTTGAAGAAAATTTTTTCTTTTGCAAGTGAAAACGGGAAAAATGGGGCACATCAGGCTTAAAGTATACACCATAGTGAATAAAATGTTACCTCATTTTTCTCATTTGGGTGTGAAGTTTCGGAGTGGAAAAAATCGAAAGCGCGCACTTGTGAACAGTATCAATTGACGACTAGATGCATTATGCATACTATATACTTCTGTATAATGTTTGACATATATTGCAGTCATTTCGTAACCTTTCAAGACAGATTAAACCAAGAATGTTTTTAAACAAATTTATGTTAAGAAATAATTTGAAAATATATTACTTTTATATTATATCGCACATTATTGATTTTACATGATTTCCCATGATCAACACAACATGGATTGATATTAACAATGCATATATATGTAATAATCTAGTTTTAAGTACTTTGAACTATATACAAAACAATAAATAGTAGCCTGGCCCATAGTGATCCGGTGTGCCGTCCTGATTCTCTTTTGCCACCTTCCCCGTCGACTCCGACCCCTCACAATTGTGGTTAGTCACTTACATTTTATCTTTAATCTAGACTAGGTCGGGTTGCTATTCGCGTACGCGTGGTTTTAAGAGTCTATGGTTCTGGCTTCAGTAAGATCCCGGGAAGTTTTCTTATTGTACAGATTTAGTCTCGAAAACTTCATTACAACGTTCAAGAGGGAAAAGGAGAACAGCAATTGATTAAGTGGTAGTTAGCAACGAGGTCAGGGAGAAGGTCAACAAACTAGAGATAGGGAATTATATAAATTCGGATCACTTGTCCAGAATGGTGAAATTAGAGAGAGAAAAGATTAATATGTCATATAAAATGTCATATATTTTCAAGAATGATCATGTTAAAAAATTAACAACTATCAGAAATTATTTAAATAGATTTAAACATTAATTTAATGTTCCTGAGTATTTGATAGTTTCTGTCTCAGAAATGAATGGCTGACCAGAATTTAAATAAAATTAAGTACACCTTCCAATGTAAAAAATTTTATTTTGAATTTTACTAATACGTATTATGATTCTAAATTATGTTATTGATTTCCTTCAACGTCGAGTCAATCATTTTAGTCAAAGAACACACATTCCAGGAGTTAAGGCTCATTGAATGTTTCATAGAATACACTAAAAATCTCGTGCCACTCGAGCCCGATTTTGGAAGAGTTTTTTGTACTTTTCCCACCACTTTAACACATCTATCGGATGTCCAGAGCATTTTTTGGACAACTGAAGGTCGGCTTCCCATATCCAATCCCTTAGACCCATTTCTGTGTTAGGAGCAGATGAGTTTTTACTTCTCCTTGGTCGGAATCTGATTCGTATGAAACGTTCACATCAAGTTGGTCGTTATTTTGATCTTTTACAATGTTTTTCAATAATTCGCTATTCAACTCAAGAGCAATCTGCCATTAATGATGATTATTATAATAAATATAAATTTAATATATCTAATAATATATAGATCTAAAATAGATCTAATGTATAAATATAGATATAATAGATATAGATCGAAGGGAAAGATGCAGCTCGTAATTCTTATCTGAAAAAAATTAAATTGACATATATTCTTCTTCTATGTGAACTACGAAACAACACAAAAAAATCGTAAAATTATAACTTTTTTCGCATTTGCAGTTTTTTTTGTGTGAAAGAAAACAAAGTATATTAGAGCGTTGTAAAAGTTATGTAAAACGACTTTTTTATCGACCCTTTTAGTGTACTTATAAGAGAATTTAATAATTTAAAACTAGAGAAAACGTTCTCCCTGTTGATTCGTTGCGCCCCTGATTATTTTTTCTCACATTGGAGCGTAGGCATTATCTCACTTTAATTCATATATTTTTTAAGTATATTGAATTTATTAAAGTTGTACATTTTTTACTGTCTTTTTATCTAGAATATCTCAAAAAATTAATTTTTAGATATCTTTAAATTTCTCCACAGATTCTTTTGCTATTTCCATTTCCCCATGAAATTAGCTCAAATGTCTGTCTTATGCTTAGGATACAACATCAAAATAGCGCAGTAAACCCAGTGGCACTTTCTATAATCCGTAAGAAGTTTTTTGAGAGCTGCTACGAGGGCATGGAAAATATTTTCCTCGACTGGAGTCCGTTTATGTTGTAAAATCAGATCGTTCTTTGCATTTTTAAGTTTATTTATGAGCAGATGGAAACCAACGTTTACTAAGGGTAAAGTAATATACTTTTCTCAACTGAGCCTGTCTGATAAAAGTTTTTTAATTTTGCAAGTATTTGGTTGCTTCTTCTAAAACAGACCATTCGTAGGTAGTAATAAGCAAATGTTTTGGTTCCATATTGTTTTGGCAGAGCATGATCAATGCTGCTTTCATTCCAAATGCTAACAGTAGCATTAGGAATGTCGAATTCCATCTGGCCGAAAAGTCAATAATAGGAGACTCGGAATTCTTCAGTAAACTTCCTCTTTCCTGAATTCTTTTTTGCTGCTATCGTTTTCAGCTGCACTATCTCCATAATCGTTATCAAGTAGGTTTTCATCTTTAATAGTCACAGAATTCTCATCGGATTCCTTGATTTCATGTATACGCAGGATAGTCAACATTCCTTGAGCACCCAGATTCAAAATATGAGCAAGGCAACGATAATGTTGTTCTTCGGCATCAAAATTAAGTGTTGTCTAAGATAGTTATTCCATGAACTGTATATCAGCAGAAGCATTGTCCGCAATTATGTCCTGCAGTTTAATTTCCATTTCATATTTCTGAAGAGTGCTTTAAAAAACTTAAGATATATCTGCGACCAGTATGACGTCAATTAGAAGCAACGAGAGCTGCGGCTCTTGCAGCCAGTCACGTTGCATTGCTCTAACTCCCCAATGCAACGAATTATGCGGTTATGTCACCAGTATCGCGCAGTGCCACCCACAATAGCTCTCTCTTGGTTGGAGGCCGTGGTTCAGTTGCGAGTGGCAATAAGACCGAACCGACGGCACGATCAGACAAACGCAAGAACATCGTTTTAAGGTTGTTCTTTTGGGATCACCGAATCTGGTCCGTCAACACTGTTCCTTCTAACATTGTACCAAGGTTGGCAACTCTAAAAAAGTATCCAGAGGTGAAACCTTCGCCTCCAACTGTGCCGTCTTCCGCGTAAGGTCATCCGTGGCTAGAGACCGCAATCTAAGGAACAGTGTTGTACGAAGTAACTTGCGTAAATTTCTTGTTCTTGCTTACCTTCTAGGATAGAAGGAACAGAAGTGGATGGCGTACACGCTCTAGTTGCGTCGCGATTAGTTGCTAAAAGGAACCATGATCGTAGCTTCTGAAGCCTACAACTTCACTCAAAATAATGGCTTTGTCCAATATGTCGGAGCACAATGCTTTCATCAGATCACTTGATTGCATTAGAGATCCTCTAGGGAGAGTTGAGACACGTTTCCCCCTCCCATGGCCGCCGCTGTACCGTAACTTTGATATTTTCATGGGGCGCGAAAAGTTGGAACAGTTTTTGATTTTCTAATATTTCTTTTGTTTATGAAAATTTTGAAGTATATGTGTTTCAAAGTGAATTTTATTTTTCCCTAACCTTAATAAATAACCTTCACAATAATTTATTAGATTCTTGTTTCAGTGTTGTCTCTATTCTGTATTAAATCCTCTTAAAAATAAAATTGTGATTTGAAAATAGCGCCAACTCATGCCAAACAAAACTCATAAAAATTTAACTAGTCCCGGTACAGCGGCGCGAATCAGATTTCGAATATTCCGTGTCTCAACTCTCCCTTGAGGATCTCTAGATTGCATTATAAAAATGCGTCCGTGACTGATGATATATATCGGGACCATCCCATCCAAAATAATTAAGTAAAATCCAATTCTAAAACCAAAAATGCCTTCAACATGTTGGGCAGTAACCATCTTAAGCCTGTCGCAACATTTTAAATAATGATCAATTTGGTTAATAGTGTGAGCAAAACACTAAAGTTAGAGAGCGAGTTTGAAAATGACATGGAGGCAATGGCTGCGGGCGAGTCATATAAATATCTGGGTATTCTTGAATCTAAGGGTATTCAGCATACGATAGTTAAGACAAGCTTAACGGCTGCCTTCTTTACAAGACTCAGATTAATAATGAAGAGTTCTCTCAACTCGGCAAACAAAATCAGGGCAATCAACACCTATGCCATTCCTGTCTTCACGGACTCCTTTGGGCTCATCAAAATGAAAAGGGCAGTTTACTACGGCATATTGGGGGTAGGGGCATTGTAGGTGTCAAAAAAGTGTGTAAGTCATAAGTTATACAGTTGCGAGATTATTTGAACAGCAAACGAGATGTTACGCTTTACAGCACCATCTGTGAAGCGCATCTTGATTACACGCCCTTGAAGAGTTGAATATCAGGGCAGAAACCATAGAGGAATTAGAAATACAATGCATATTTTGCTGAGAAAGGGTGTTCTATATCCAGAAACGGAAAGACTCGTCATTGCGATACAGCACAATGTATTCAGCGCCAGTACAGTCTGTCAAGTTAAAGCGTGGGTGGCTTTACTCGCAGTCGGTAAGGTGTATCGACATGATTTTGGTGTCAAAATATTAAGAAGAGCTCCCTCT
>NC_046658.1:10197865-10260577 GCF_010883055.1 Belonocnema kinseyi
TGAAAGAGGGAGCTCTTCTTAATATTTTGGCACCAAAATCATGTCGATACACCTTACCGACTGCGAGTAAAGCCACCCACGCTTTAACTTGACAGACTGTAATTATCGCGTAATGAATCAGAGAGAATATACAAACAGACATAATGATGTAGCGGGCATTATACATCAACAACTTGCCTTAAACCTAGGACTCTCAAAAGAATGGATGCCTTTCTATAGGTATATGCCGGTATTATAATATATGCCGGTTTTATAAAATGAAGATTACGTCTTATATTGGGATGTTACTATTCAAACGGATCATTACATGCGTGCCAATCGGCCTGAAATCGTGATGCAAGAAATAAAGGTGGAAGAGTCTACATCATCGCCATTGCTTGTCTACTTAACCGAAATTTGCAGTCAACCTATACAACCGAGATCAACAAGTTCATCGAGTTAAGGCATGAAGTAAAGACCATATGGAGGAATGTAAATCACGTATCTAAACATCCCGTTGTGATTTTGGCTACAGGCAATGTGTACGCAAGATGCACTGAACATCTTGAACATCTAGAAGTCACTAGGGTATTGGCAGCAGCTCAGACGGCGGTTTTATTAAACACCTATCGCATTATAGGAAACTTTTTTTACCATCAGGAAGCAAGGGACTTAAAAACCTGTGAGGCAACAGATGGTAGCTCTAAGTAAGCATCCAGAGGTGACTGTCGTCACTTCCAATGCTTGCCACCGCTGTTTAAGTATGGTAATGGTAAGAGATGAGCTCCAAACTACACCACGCTCGTAATTGTGTACCTGCAACATAATCGCAGGGGGTGTCAACCATCGTATTAAATTAACTTATGACATCTATATCGCATCCGTCACTTGACTTATTCCGTGGTTATGATGAAAAACTGGGTTGATCCGAGTAAAAGTTAAAAAAATAATCTAAGGATATATAATACAAAATTAAATAATATATGTTCAGTTTATTGGAAGGGCGTGCTTAATTGACACTAATGAAAGGCATTTTAAATTTAAAAATATTTTTTAAAAGAGCGGTGGCTTATTCAATAATGGCTTTTAGTGAAAATGGCATGAACATTGAAATAACATTCATATTTAAAAATGTTATGAATTGGAAGGAAGAATAAAACCAGAGATACCTATACCAATACAATGGGATCCTGATATCTTATATACTGGAGAATTCTCTTTTATGACTACAAATGCATATATTGCTTTTAACTAAAGAATGAAGGCAAAGGAACTAATTTTTTTCAATATTTTACTGGATTATATCATACGTAAAAATCAAAATGATGAGCATTCTGTAGGAGTTTATAAATCCAGCCAAGAAAAAGAAGAATCAAGTAAGTGCTGGCGCGAGTTCTGCTATTTCGGTTTTGAGGAGTTAGGTGAATATTAAAAGAATCAGAATGTTGATCACATTACAACAGAAGCGAAATTTTTTAAAAACTAACATTTATGACACCATCTCAAGGGTCTAAGCAGCAACGCCTATGGTTTGAATAAAGAAGAACAAAAAAAAGGAAGCAGTAACACAAATTTGTTGAAGTGCAACAGTTTCAAGAAAGTCTCTTCAATACACCTTTTTATGGTGAAGAAAAAAAGGATAAATAATACATGAGTGATGCAGAAGTTGACTATGAAAATATCATCTATCATTTTACATGGATCAAAAACTTACCGCTTCAGAAAAAATATAGCCGATTATCACTGAAACTTATGCAGAAAATTGATGAAATATAAAAAACTCCATTTTAATAGGAGAATTAAGTGCTTCGTTTTTCTATAGAATATTTAATCTACAGTTACAATATTACATAAGCGGCATTTTTTAAAGGATGCTGAGTTAAAATATGAGATGCTTGTAACTACTTCATCGATTTATCTGACGCGTGGAGGCAATACTTATTTAAACTTGCATAAAATCATGTAACTGTTCGTCATTTTCTCAGTTATAAATGAAACATAATATCATTTTGAATATAATCCTCTCAATTCTATGCAAATTGCCACCATTGTTTTTTATATTAAATTCCTTATTACCTTTAAAATATGTCATAAAAAACAGGGATATCTTTTTTTTACGGCTCATATTAGACGGCGATATTATGACTAATCTGTATGGTATTTTCTTATGATGCAATCAAAAATAGGAAACATGATCCCTCTTCATACGCAATCATAAATACACAATATCCAAACTCAGCTTCACACTGAAATGCTTTAATACGAATGGATCCTAAACCGACCCCATATTTCCACTAAGAATCTCCGCTTCATATATTGTTGTGCAATTTTTAAATTCTACTGAAACCAATATAGTACTTTTTTCTTAAACAAAATTTTGAATGCATTCATCATCAAAAGTGAAACGCGCGAACCTCGTTAAACTTGGTCTTGCTTTACTCAGTTTTATAACATCAAAGCCAAAGGCTTCGAATTTTCTCACTGATAGTAGGGATCACTGACTCGCCTCTGTGTTTTTTGTACTCAGTAGTAGTCAGATGTACATATGTGTCGGATCACGCCGGTCAGAGACCACTGGTTCGCCACGAAATCAGTGACGTACTATTATGGCCAGACATTTTATTTACATTATTGCCCCTCTTTGTAAACCGAAAATGAACGATTGAAAATGAAACGGAAAATAATGTTATCAGACGACGAGTCACCAGAAGGCACAGTGTTGACGGGTCATAAATAATACTAAAACTATTGATGATTGATCCTCCGTTGCTTATAGGACACTATACAAAAAAAACGTGTACTAATTGGTCGAAGTTCTTTTGGAAAATTGATTTTAGTTTCATCAACTACAAAACAAATGAGTTTCAGTAAAGTTCATTGGAAAACCTTAATCTTAATTTTTGTGTGGAGCTCTTATGAATTTATAGCTCTTGAAATTAACTACTTTACAACTTCATAATCGTCCTCTTGGCCTGAACCACCATTAGTTATTGAAATTTAATTTAAACAGAATGCAAAATTCTGAAACCTAATGTCTTGAGAACCAATGACCTAGAGCTTAAATACCAAAATAACTTCTCATATCTTTTATTTTTGTCTAGAATTCACTTCTTTTTGCTGAAGAGATGGAAAAAGCAATACCAGTTGTTGAAAATTTGCTCTTTTCCCAAACTGTGGGTGATGCAGTTGAAGCATGTGCTTTGCTCGGAGTTGCTTACCAATTTGAAATAAAAGGGGCTGATCATGGAGTTCGTAAAGCTTTATACCAAGTATTTGTCCGCGATCAATCAGTTCGCGACAACGTGGCGATTGTCTACAAAGAAATATATCTTTGTGAGAATGAGTCTGCTCAATCTTTGCGGCAAACAGCTTTAATGTCTGTAAAGAAGCTGATTAAATTACTCAAGAGTTTGGAACCTGGACAGAGTCCAGCACTTGCTCAATTGATCATAGCTTGGCGATCAAAAGATGAACTTACTGCCGAAGCATTACAAGTATGTATAAGATTCTATTTTAAGTACATAGCCAAACCGGAGGTGTTTATTACTTGGATTACAGAAATAACGCAAGCTGTAATACCAAATTACAAAGTGTTAAGTCGTTACAAAGCAAGTTATAATGGATTTGAAAAATATAGCGTACGAAATTATACGAGTGGTTAACCCTCCTTAAAAAATATTAAATAACGTGAAGGTTGTTTAAAAATCGTGCACAGATTTACTTACATTATTTCTTTTTTCAGGTCTTGTGGGAGAAGTTCACGATGAAATTGCCAGATACAACGCCTAATGAAAGTCGAGCAGCATTAATGTTGATAACAATGGCAGCGCAAGCAGAAACGGGAATTGTGTTTGGGAATTTAGACATTCTTATTAAAGTAGGATTAGGTCCAAGATCTAAACTGGATTTGCTTTTAGCCCGCGACACCTGCAGAGCACTTTTACAAATAAAACAAGAGAGCTCCGATATTGAAAAATCATCTATAAAGTAAGTAACAAAGGACTGAAAATTCATGTTGAAATTACATTAAATTACAATAATTTCTAAAGATGTTTTACTCTATAGGTACACCAATGATCACGATATATTTCAAGAACTATTGGTATTATTGAAATCTAGTTTTGGTTCTGCAAACGAAAATGGATACATCTCTTTCGCAACGGATGCCATAAATGTTATTTACCATGTAAGAGTTTACAGTTTAAATACTGTGATTTTATTCCCTGTCAGCTCTTTTACTGACTTTAAATATTAGTGTGCCTTTTCTGTTACTCTTATTTTAATTCTTGATTCGGTGAAAAATGTATGTTATCTGTAATTTTAGTTAGCTGATCAACCAGATCACCTGGCGAAAATAGTGTTACTAGAAGCATCTGAACTTTTTAATGAACTCAATGTTGAAGACAAGAAGTTAACTGGAGCGATACTATCAAGATTTGTGTACTTGATCGGGCACATTGCTATTCGACAATTAGTACATTTAGACACCGTTGTTTATAAAGAGCTTAAAAGAAGAAACGCACTGCGTGATAAGAAAAAAGGTACGCGGAGCAGAAAAACTTTCGGGAGGTCTATCTTGAATTCAACCGATTCTACGCCAAGCTCTGCAAGTGTAACAAGACGTAATAAAGAGGTAGGTAAACCTGAATTTTATAAAGCATTAGAGCTGAGTTTGATCTAGGAAAATATTATAAACCAAAAGTTTTGAATGACAAGCCAATTCTTTATTGATATATCTTCATTTGACATTCAATTCGATGGATCCTAGAAAATACTCAAATCACGACAACAGATAGCAAGGGCGTACCTCGCGCAAACAGAAACTACGCAACATTTAATCAGGATAGAAAATACATATCTTGCGAAAAAGGATAGTAATTGCGGAATTTTATTTTTTCAGATTTTAGCATCCCTACTGAAAATCTGGAGGATTTTAGATTTATTCTAGACTCACTTTCCCCTGAAGAAAGTTCGAGGAAAGCGTTGTCTAGGGGTTGTCTCGGATTTATCTAGAATCCTCTAGTAAGTTTTACCAGCAGCCAGGTATCTCGTTACGGAGCAAAATAGTATATTATGTACCTAGGGGGAGAAAAAAGACTTTCACAAATAGATGATTTCAGACATTTTTCGAAATACAATCATGATTTACAGTAATTTTAAGGGTAATTTATGGTAAATTAACATAAATTGCCAACAATTTAATTTGAAAATGTCTATAAATTTCCGGATATTTATAGAAATTTTCGGTCATTTACGATTATTTTACAGGTAAACATGGTAACTTACCGTAAATTACCCAAAATTCAATTTTAAAATATCTAGAAATTTATGGAAATTTTCGGTCATTTATGGCAATTTTACAGGTGAATATGGTAACTCACCATAAATTACCCAAAATTAAATTTTAAAACTTTTTATAAATTTCCGAAAATTTATAGAAATTTTCAGTCATTTATGATAATTTCAGAGGTAAATATGGTAACTTACCATAAATTGTCTAAAATTCATTTTAAAAAATCAAAAATCGTAGTTTTGGTAGAAACAGTGGACATTTTTATTAATATTCGGTTTAACTAGGGTTTTTTTTTTGGTTCTTATAGAGTAATAAAAGTATCCAAATTAAGAATATGACAATTATCTCCGTTTCCGTTACGAATTTTGAACGCTATCGTGCACGCCGTCCTACTACTTAGGCGTTGATACATTCCAGTATACAATGGTTTACTCAGCCATTTTTGAATATTTTGGTATCATTTTTTTTAACTTTGTTTGAAAGTTGACGAAAATATACCCGGAAGATTGACTGTCTATGCTGTTTTTTATTTGAAAAAAAGATCAAAAAGTACTTAGGGATGGAGAAGGTTGTTCGGCTATTCTAGTCAAAAAAGGTCTTTGTTTCAGAAAGCTTGACCTGGGTGGTCTCTTTCTAGGATATATGGAAGCAGGAGGCATTGTTCTACTTACTTCTAGAGCCTCTATTGCAGTTTTGTCCGTCTATTGGCCAGCTCTAAGTGATACTAAATATAACACTGGATGCGAATTAAGTAACTGTGCAGCCGAGGTCGATCATATTCTTCTTAGTGGGGATTTTAATGCTCATTTTGGTATGTGGGGCGCGGTTTGAGAGAATGCCTCCTAGAGGGAATTGAGTATGGCTGTTTATTACAGGGTTCTTGTTTCCCTGAACGACCATGATCCTATTTTTCTTCCTTGTCCGGATCATTGTCTGGTGTCAGGGTATATTGACCCTGCGCCTATAATGGCCAGCTCCTTATCTAGGAGATTTAACATCAGATCCTTAGATTGGTTTCTTTTCCGCAAAGGTTTTGACGACTTAATTCCATCTCTTGATCAGGAATTGAATGGTTTGTTTGAAACCTGCTGGAGTCTATGCTCATTTTATGGATAATGTCTTAAGATTCTGAAGGAAGGTGGATCGTTCCGCTGTAGCTCGCATGGTTGTAGAAGGAAGACCCAACTCTTGTGGTGGAATTTGGATTTTAAAGAGGCATTAGTTCTGAGGAGGACAGCCTTGAAGGAGTTTCTGGATAATTAGTCGAGAGAGGAGAAAGAAATCTGCAAAGGAGTGAATCAGGAGGTAAAGAAATTGCTTAGCTTTTAAAAGTTTTCTGCTTTAAGGGATTTCAGTAAGTCTGTCAATCCGAGCACTGATCTTACTAAGGGTTATCTTGCAGTTCGGTTCTAGGCTTCAAAGTCAAAAGCGTGTAATACTGGTGTAGTTATAAGTCAGAATTCTCCAGAATTACAAAAACTTCAGGGTGCTGTATCAGGCTTTAATGGCTGTACTTGGATGCATGAGATCTACTCCGATCTTGCTTGGACTTTCAGATCCTAACGAACCTCCTATGTGTGTCTATAGATCTATGCTTTCTCAGAGGTTCTTACTTTGAAAGTTCTTGTGGTATAATAACCCGGTAACCATAAAATTACAGTTAATTACAGAGAAGTTTTAGGTCGGAGGAAATGCGATTGAGTAGAAGGAAATGTAGAAGAACATTTAGGGTTCGCCTCGACAATTCTGGCTTAATTTCAACGTATCATTCGATGTAGGGTGTGCCTTCGAAGGTTTTTCATCCATGGTATACCTGGGTTCAACGTGGATTTTCACTCATGGTTCGGTTGATAGGTCCTTGTAGAGTGCGGGAGAGTGCCCGGAATCACAATTAGCTCAACGCTATGTCAGCGATAGATTCTCGGATCCTCAAGGTCCCATCTTGGCTGGGAAGATTGAAGATATTCTCGCAAGGTCTACTAGATATGGACACACAATTATGCTGATGTGTTTGAAATCCGCATGACTTTTGAACTTCAGTCTGGAAACGGGCCTGGAAAAGAGGGATAGGGTAAACTGCATCAGAGAGGATTTTTAATCTTGGTGTTCGCGCCTTTGGCCTTATGCAAAAGAGGTGAACCCTAGAAAGGAGTACTTAGATCGTGTTAATTTTGATACTCCTTGGCTTTGGCTTAGAGGTTTCCGGTTCTCTAGAGGATACTTGAATCTAAGCACGTGGCAGAGAACTTCTCACAGTTTACAAATATTCATTTCCAGAGGATCAGGGGGAACTTGCCGGGCAATGGCGAATGAGAGGATGGGTTCAGAGATCTAGATCACCTGATTTATGAATGCTCTATTCTCTCGCAAGGAAGACCTGTCTACCTGGGCTATCTTTCTAGGCTATCTTTCTAGGCGTTTTCCGGGTTTTTGCCTCAAACAAGTCAAACTTTCTGTTTTGATCTTTGAACCGGATGTTGAATCTTTAAGCGAAATTGAAATTTTCTGTACGGTGGGAAATATTATTCTATAACTTTGATATGTTGGGTAAATTGCGGAAGGAAGGACTGGTTTCAGCATGGGTGGCATCTCTCATCTTGCTCCCTCTCCATGTGGTCAGCCGGGTCACGACTGGGTCTCCGGTAGAGCCATGAGGGATTGAAGGAATGCATTCACTGAATTTTCATGTTACCGGAAGTGCATATAGGAAATTTCAACGTGGAATTTGTATTTTTAGTTCTAGGCGTTTGATGAATAGCCACAATCAAGAAGAAGAAGGATTATAGGAAATTCGTTTGCAGTCTTCCTATTTAAAGAGCCTGTCATTTCAAAGTGCCAATAAGTGTTTTGTAGCTTAAAAATTAACTTCAGAAGTATCTAGTTAACTACTAGAGATAGGGAAACCAGCTGTGAATTTTCTTCTCTTTTCAACGTTTATAATAAAAAAATTGTTTTCTGTTCATGCATAAAAATGAATTATGTCAATGAAAAAACTTTTTATTCTTGAAAGAGATTTTGACAATATTATAAAAGAGTGTAACTTACTTAATCTTTAATAAAATGTATTAATATTATAGGTTAATAGATTCGTGTCTAACCAAGTAAACTTCTGTATTCGTGTATCAACTTCGAATTAAGTTAATCAATAAAGATTTACTATGAAAAGCCGACTTTAAAAATATTATAAAGTGTTAAAAGCATGCACTAATTATTTTCAGACATCTTTCTACAAGTTTCAAAATATTAGTAGTCAAAGTAAGCCCACCAAGTTTCATAAATTTATCTGCAACCGTCTTCAAGTTATCGTGTTCACAAAAAAGTGTCACATTCTCTCTCTCTCTCTCTCTCACTCACACACACACACACACACACACACGCATCCCGACAATTGCTTAGAACATTGTATTAGAAATTTTTTAGTCGAGAAACTTTTAATTAAATGGATTTGCTATCTAAGAAACACTATTATTGTGTTGATAATAATAAATAAATATAAACAAATTTAGTATTGCACAACAAATAAATAGCATGAAGAAATATAATTAAATTTCGAAAGTGTGAAGAGTATTAGTAATGAGCCCCAGTAAGTAAAGATATTGAAAGGGTCGACTCCGAGAAAATTATTTGTGGAATTACTGCTAGGCCGTATAAAAAAGAGACTAAAACGGATGCCCATTTCCTTTAGCAATCGTGTTGAACTTTCTGGAATTTTTATATTCCCTGATGTAAAGCTAATAACTAATAAAAAAATCACATGACTCGCTTTCGAACGTGGATTCCGTGATAAAAGTACGTAACACACCTAAAATATTTATGACAACTGTGGGGCACTGTTGCTCTCTGATGGTGATTTTAAACGTTACATTCAGTGAAGTAATATGATGATACAATTTTATCAGAAAATGCAGCCCATAACGTCGTGAATGTCTAACGTTCAGAGTTATTTGATTTAAAAATAAAAATTGAAAGAGTTTGATAAATTTTGAGTTTGATATGCCAAAACACCACACTGTTGCAATTACAAAACATCCATAAACTGTTTTAAACATGAAGTTCTTGTCATTTCAATTCGTAAATGTTTTAAGATCCCTAAATCACTTTATTAGCTCAAAATGATTAGATTTGAATTATAAAGACTAATTCAACTTTCAACACGATCTTCTCAAACTTGTGTTTTGTAACTTGCGTAGTTTCTATCTGTTACCGCTAGCAACGTATTTTCTATTTGTCACTATGAGTTGCGTAGTTTTTTCTATTTGTCACTATGAGTTGCGTAGTTTCTGTCTGTCATTATAAGCACACTGTTTATTTATCGGACGCGTGCATTTTTTATGAGTATTGCCAAAATGTAAGTAAGTAACGAACGTGGGACTCGTTTGTGCTGTACATCGGTCACCTTGAGGCAAGCGTGTAACAGAAAATTAACATTAAGATAAAGACAAAAAATGGTTTACATAAGATGAGATGATACTAGTTGCAATGAGATTTTGTAGATACCCCAAAAAAATATGTAACTATATTAGTTCAATAATAGCTTAGACGAATACGCTTCGCATAAATTAGAACTCAGTAGGGAAAAAAGTTGAACTGGATTTCTTCATTTAATTTGTAATTTTATCGGTTTGAGTATAGAACCGACGCTATAGCAATACCGAATTACATCGATTAACTAAGTATTGAAATGGAGCAGTTATTCATGTAGAACTCGCAACATTCATAAGTTGAACATCAGCTGTTCTAAAGCATCAAAACAGACACTGTTCAACTTTTGCATCGGGTAAGTAACAAAATTTGAATCACAGTGCTTCAGTATAGATATACACACTATGCTTCGCTCCGTTCGACTCTGCTGGTTCGAATGACGACGAACAGCAAGGATCCAACGAATCTGTAACGTAGGAGCTTCGCGTAAGCATTGCGCTGAGTTCAAGCGCCGGACAATGTGTGTTGGGAAAAATTAAACAATAATTATTTAAATATCAAATCTCGCGTGCTGTCAAATTTAAACGGTCAATCAAGGAACGCCAGCTGATTGAATGAAGTAAGATTTAGATTGTTCGCAATGCAAAATGCAAGTCGATTGTTAACCTATCCTGGTATGCCCTGCGCTTGCGGGTTGCGCAAAACTGCGGCTTGCGCAAAACTGCGTTTTGCGGTTAAATATACAAATACGTGCATCTCAATTTTTAAAAGTGAAATTCATTAATTTTTAAAAATAACATTGTTTAGCTTGCACATTTGATTCGCTGCAGTCATTTTTATAGCAAAATATTACTAGATGGCAAATCTCCATTTAATTGTATCGGCTCATTGTAAAAACGTGTTATAAGCGTTCTTTAAACCAAAATTATTATCAGAAAAAAATAAATGTCATTAATTTTCACTAAAATTTATTTTGCTGAAAAAATCTATTTTTTGTAAACATTACTTTTTTTTGTATCATTATTAGTTACAAATGGTGATTTGACGACCCGGGTGCGCAGGATCGTGCACTAGGTAATTCAATACGTATTCTCAAAGAACTTTCGAAATTCAAATTTTTCCAACACCTAAAATAACTCTCAATGGTGATTCGACGACCCAGGTGCGCCTGATAGTAAACCAGGTCCTTTCAAACGTCATCTACGAGAACTTTTTTCGAATTTAAATTTTATCAATAACCAAAATAATTATCAATGGTGAGTCGACGACCCGGGTGCGCCGGATCTTGCATCGGGTTATGATGTTTTAAATGACCTTGTTTACTATCCCGCGCACCTGGGTCGTTGCCTCAGCCTAAGTAGCTATTTTTGATGTTGGAAAAGTTTGAATATTGAAAAAGTTCTTGTGGAATTCGTGTTAAACTACCTGGTGCACGATATTGCGCACCCAGGTCTTCGATTTACCAATTGTAATTGCTTCGGTCAATGATAAAATTTAAATTTCAGAGTTCGCGTAGATGACGTATAAAATGAACTGGTGCACGATCCGGTGCACCCGGGTCGTCGTCTAACTATTGGTAGTTATTTGGGGATATTAGAAAAATTTGAATTTTGACAAACTTCTTGCAGAATTCGTATTAAACCACCTGGTGCAAGTTCCTGCGTACCCGGGTCGTCGGTGTACCATTTGTAATTGTTTTGGTTATAAAAAAATTTTTAATTTCAAAAAAGTTCTCTTAGCTGACGTTTTAAAGTACCTGGTGCACGCTCCAGCGCACCCGGGTCCTCGACTCACCGTTTGTAATTGTTTTGCTTATAACAAAATTTAAGTTTTTAGAAGTTCTCGTAGATGACGTTTGAAAGGACTTGGTACATGATCCTGCGCACCCGGATCGTCGTCTCACTATTAAGAGTTATTTTGGGTGTTAGCAAAATTTGAATTTTGAAAAAGTTTTGTAGAATACGTGTTGAACTACTGGTGCGCGATCCTGCGCACCAGGTATTTAATTTCATTTTTTTTAAATTCACTTTAATCAAGTTGCTAAACTGCACATTTTAAGCCATAAACAACTCCCTATCATTATTTCTTTCCAAGATAAGATTTTCAGAAAACGGTCTGTAATTAGCAAACAATATGATATTTCAAATTTTTGAAAACTACATTGCATTCTAGCCATTTTAACGAGCGTCTGTGAATTTTTTCAGATTTTTTAATACTTCCAGCTCATTTTGGGAAGTCTCGAAAGTCGACGAAAGTCTCGAAAGTACCCGGCTAGAATTTTTGCGATTTTTTTTTTTTTTTGAACGTGTAGGGAGCAATCAAAGTGAGGGTCGCGTACTTTTTACGACGACTTTATGTTGTTCCTTTTTCGAGGTATGATGAATGTTCAGGGACCCTCTGGCTTCTAAGGGATGCCAAAGATTGTTGTGTGAGGGCGGAGATATTATTAGACACGCCCGCAGTTTCAACACGTCTACATCGTCCAAATCGCAGTGTCAGTCGTCGGCGATGAAAGCCTGCGCGGGGAAAAAGTACCCCGAAAAACCTGGAGAGTATGCATGAGAGGAACATCCCCCGACCTGCCGACTGCAGTTTCAAATACCAGACTTCCACGTCGACTCTTCTTCTTGCGCCGGTCGTAGACTCCTTCGAAGCTCCTCAAAAAGTGTTCAGCGTAGTTCTGTTCGCAGCTTATTTTGGCCATGCTTCCTAGAAGGTCTTTCACCTAAGATTAAAAAAGTTCGAATTTGGGCCAAGAAATAAGATTGCGAAAGATTTGTCCAATCTTTTTTTTTTTGTTATGAAACTTATCTTTCGCATTATCTATCTATAGAGATCGGTCAGATTTTAACAAGGTTCTTATTCCAAAAAGTATAACAAAAAAAAAACGATTTGAACTACGATTCTATGGGTAGCGTGGTGGTGAGAAAGTTTCTATTGCAGATAAAGAACCTTCATTTAAACTTCGATCCGGCGTAGAGGGTCGCTGGTGGGATTAAAAAAATGTAATCCTTTCCCCGATCACATTGAGAGTATGTCGAGGAAAGACTCGATTGAAGAAAAAACGTTCCTTTAAACTCCGATCCTAAGGAGAGGATTTCGATTGCGATTTTTAAAAATAAATTTAACATTGCACTGCTAGCAGCGCAAGTGAGCTATTGGGAGGGAACCACTTTCTCATCAATGTCCGGGATGTGAGAGTACTGGTAATGTAAAAATTGCGATGGTGTGCGGTCTCTACGTCACTCACCATCCAGGAGCTGCTGCAGCCTGGCATCTTTTGATGTCAAAAACTTGTGATGAGTGCATCCTTCAATGCTGATAAGTCGTGGTGAGAGTAGGGGAGATGAACTTTGTATATGATAAACTTTGGATCCAGGTTGAAGAAGTACTTCCAAATTACATTAAATATATTTATTTTACCTTTAATCTTCCAGTTGAGTACGATAGAAGACAATGGCGAGGAGGCTTTAGAAGGTGCTTCAGCAGATGATGCTGATGCCGATTTCATTAACGCAGCTCTTGAAAACGAAATTCTATCAGAAAACGGGTTTCTCACTCAGTTTGTGTAAGGATTATTATTTTTTATAAATTTATTTTATAAGCTTAGTTTATAAATAATACTGTTCCTTAAAGCGAGCTCGATTATTTTAGACCTCTTGTCGTCAACATTTGTCAGAACCCAGAGAAGTACAATGAAGAAAAATTACAAACCTACAGCGCTCTTGCCCTTAGCAAGATGATGACAATAAGTTCTTCTTTCTGTGAAAACAACCTCCAGCTTTTAGTTACAATTCTGGAGCGATCCCCTTTTGCTGGAATTCGAGCTAACATTCTTATCGGATTGGCGGACTTAGCAACGAGATTTCCCAATGAAGTGGAGCCCTGGACGAGTCACATTTATGGACGGCAAGTACCTTATAATTAACGCTAGTATGTGTGCACAATTTGATTTAAAATTGATTTTATGCAACGAATGCGCGTTATGGGCGTCTTATTCCACCTATTTTGCGAGTTGAAAGTTATGGTTTACAGATCGGTGAATGAAGTCGGTGGCAGAGGTGCACTTTATTTTCCTGAAATCATGGTTATAAAGCATGGAGAGTGCAGAGAGTGCTGCCATCTGCATGCTTACTCGCCGAGTCCTAATTACCGTCTCATAACCTTACTTTCATGTATCGAGCTGTGCTCTTGAACACTGCAAATCGTCGAAACCTTTGCTTTTTGACGTAGATATAAGTGTTGTGACGATATTGGTCGAAATGTAAAAAATTGGCGCATAGTCGAACTATGCTTCAAGCAGCAAAAGAGTCGAGACAAAATTCACTTGTTTTTTTTCTTTCTTTCTTCTTGCAATTGCTTTTTAATTACAGGTCCCCCCCTGTATCCCACCAGGACAGCGCCTTGGACCTCGCGCCTCCCTTTCATCTTTCATAGACCGCTAAATTCTCATTTGCTCCAAAAGCTCATAATGGACATTTGTTGCATAAAGTATCGTGTGCATCATGGGTTGTACGTCTTTATACACCCCGCGTGTTTCCAGGACTCGTCTCTGGTTTGCGTCGTCTACGACTCGTCCTGAAAAATCACGCTTGGGTATATAAAAACACATTTACGAAAATAGATTAAATAAAATCGGCATAAAATGCGACACATGTAGCAACACGACACACTTAATAACTGCTACTAAAAGAAAATGTGCTTGAAGCCGCCTTCTGTCCTTGTAAATGACAGTTATAATTTTAAAAAATTTTAAAAGCTCTAAAAAACTATTGCAATTACTCCGTGATATTCTAATGGTAAATTTAACGTAGAATCCGAATTTCAACAAGTTAAATTTTCATATTTCTGTGTTTTTTTTTTAAGCTTTCAGGGATAACACCCTGTATGGCTGTATAAAAATAAGAATTAAATCAATTGAAAATTCCTTTTTAAAAAATTAGTTAAAGCTTTTGAGTTATAAAATATTTATGGTAGACCAATCAGAAGCACGGTATAAATAGGCGTGCATGCGTAGAGGGAGTCCAACGTAGTGTTATTGAAGCTAGCGCCGATATGGGGTTAGCGACAGGAGAACAGCGGTGAACACACTGCGTTGGACTCCCACTCACGCACGCACGACTGTTTATACAGCGCTCCTGATTGGTCCAGCTTAAATATTTTATAATTCAAAAACTAAAACTTCAACTGATATTTGGAAAAGGAATGATCGATTTATTATTTTTATTTTTATACAGCCATATAAGTCCGAACTCTTGAGCCTGGGACACCCTGTTAAAGATAATTGTATTCTTCAGAAAATCTATTTGAGTTTTTGGGGTATACTAAATCATTCGCTTTCCCTGCAATAAAATGTAAATTCAAAATAAATATAAAATTGTGAACTAGTTTTTTGTAATGATTAATATTTCATTAATATTATTTATTTTAGATTATTATTTAATTTTTAGCTTAATAATTCTTATTTCCCCGTTCCTCTCTAAATTTGCATGGGAATTTAAAAAATGTCTATACAAAAGATATTGTAAGGTATTTTGTTAAATGCACAATTTAACCAGCATTAGGCATTATTAGGAAGTGCTGGCATGTGGTTCTTAAATTTTGTAATTTTTTATCATATGATCATTCAGTCAGTTGTTTTCTGTCATTCAAACTTTTTCATAACCTCATGTAGTTTGATTTTACGTATTACAATAAAGCGAATTTTTTGTGAACATCGCATTGTGCATTATCGTGGACATTAATCCAATAACACATCCTGGCTACAATAGGTTATAGGCTCAGGTCTCGCGGTTGTGAATAATTATTAAAACGTGTTCGAAGTGTTGTTCGTGTTCGAGGGGAAGCGTAACCTTAAAAAAATAAGTTCCACGCATTCAATGCGAATTGAAACTTTGTCGAAAGATAACTTCGACACATGGATAAAATTGCTTACCATATGTGATAAACGTCAGTCGAAAATCCGCGATGGAACCTCGGAGCCCATGCCTGTTCGAACAAGTCGAAGGAACAATCAAAAGAAGGGAAAGCATTCAGGAAAGCCAGGAGGTGTCAGAAAGGAGAACGAAAACGCTAAGAAGAGTGGTTTTCCTTAAAAGTGGCACCCATGCAACAAGAAAGAGCATAAACCTATGGACTGTAACGAAGAAATTGATCGAACGTTACAGAAGGCTAGTATGGCAGAAGAAATGTGTTTGCTTGCAACTTTCCAACTGGAAAATGGTCTAAATGCTCTGCATGTTTCGGATCTGCGGATGAATTTAATGTCTAGGGAAAATTACGGATAAAGGATATCAAGTGATTTTTCGAAAAGATCGTGCAGTGGTTCGATTACATCGCGACCAAGATGAAGATGTCCAGATGATTGCTGATCGCGTAAATGGGTTATACTATGTTCGTCAGAATTCGGAAGTCGCGAGTGTTTTGTGCGAGGATCAGGTGACACCGAAAATCGAAATGTGGCAGAAGAGACTTTGACATTTAAATGAAAAATGTCTCAAAAGTATCGTGAGTGAGCAGAAGGCACTTGTAGTTGAATTTAACACAAAGGATCAACTGCCAGTGTGTGTGTTCTATTTAAAAGAAAAGTTTTCCAGAATCCCATTTCCAAAAAAACGTCACATAACACAAAAATTCTTGAAATTGTCATACTGACATTTGTGGTCCGATGCGTACTCAGTCTCTCGTTGGGGCAAGGTACTTTGCTACTTTTATTGACGGTTCTACGCGCTGGTGTGAAGTTAAATTTTTAAATCATAAGAGTGACATTGTCGATAGTGGATAAGTGGATAGTGGAAAAGAGTATTGTCCAAAAAAATTTAATCAGTATCTCGAGGAATGCGGAATTCAGCGACGGCTCACTGTGACATACACTCATCAGCAGAATGGTGTAGCTGAGAGAAAGAATCAACTCTTTTTGAGACAGCAAGGTGTATGATGACGGAATCTAACCTCCTACCATCTCTCTGGGCAGATGCCATCGCGGCATCGAATAACATACAGAATAGGTGTCCATCTAGGAGTTCGGATGGAAGATCACCTTATTAAAAGTGAAAGGTAAACTGTCAGATCTGTCATACCTTAGAACCTTTGGATGCAAAGTATTTTGGATAAGAAACCAGCTAAAGAAAAATTTCTCTTCGGGGGAAAAAAAGCATTTTCACCGGTTATTCACAGGTTTCGAAATGCTATCCCGATTTGATACCCGAAACAAGAAAAATTAAAGTTTCGAGAGATATTGCTTTTATCAAGGAGTTCATGACAGGCAAAAAACAAGGCGATTTTATCTCTCAAGAAATTTTCAAGAGAAAAGAACTTGTTACATCCAATGAAAAGAAATGGGTAGAAATAACCTCAAATCCCGTCTCTGATCAGGGCAGAAAGGATTTCGAAGTGGATGGTGCTGTAGAAGAAGACCTTGCAGAAGACATCTAAGATGACGATTTATCTGACGACGAAAGGTCGGTATTTACGTGGAACATCGAATCTCGGCTTGAAGTACTAGAAAAAAAGAAAGTCTTCTGAAAGGGTTTGTTGACGCTGACTGGGCTAACTGTATAGATGACCGAAGATCATACGAACGTGGCTCTTTCAAGCACAGAGGCTGATTATATAGCTTTAGCAGCATCTACGAAAGAAGCCTTGTGTCTGAAAATATTTCTAGTGGAATTAGGTCTACAGGTACCAGAGTCAATCAAGATCTATAATGATAATCAAGGAGAACTAAAACTTGCTCAAAATTAAGTGTTTCACAAAAGTACAAATCATATTGATGTGAGGCATCATTTCGTACGGGAGATCTTGAAGAGTGGATTTATCATCTTGAAATATCTAAGGACAACGCAATCAATGGGTTATCCGAACGAAATAACCAAAGGTGCAAATAGAAAAATTAGTTGATGTTAGTGAGTGTCAACCAGGTAGAAAATTCAAATAATAGATCTTAAATTGTCGGTATACTGGTCTAAAAAATCTCTTTATTTATAGACGTTTCGCCCTTCGACAGAGGGCCTCTTCAGTGTAATATATCTATGTGCATAGCCATGTAATAATTCAATGGAGACAGTCCTTGTTAACTTTATGGAGTGAACCATGGCAAGTCAATGAAATAAAAAATGTTTGCTTATGATATAATTGTCAAATTAGTAAAAGTTAAAATAGCTAAAAAATAAGAAGTGAAAAAGATGTGTTGGCTTCCATGTTGGCCTTATAAGAATGTTATATTAACAAATGTTGCGGATTTTGTCAAATGCACCAATTAACAAGCATTAAGCATTATTGGAAAGTGCTGACATGTGGTTCTTAAATTTTTTAATTTTTGGTCATGTGAGCATTCACTCACTTGTTTTCTGTCTTTCAAACTTTTTCATAGCTTTTCCATTATTGGAAATGGTGTGTTTTTAATCATGCATAAGGAATGCTATTGTAAACGTCTGCTCAGCAGACTCAAAATGATCAATTCCCTAAGAAGCGATTGTTGCAGTGTATTAAAACTTCATTTCATAGATCTCTTTAATTACTTTTTTCACGAAAAATAATACATTGTGATACGCGTCCCTCCTATAAAGAAATACCAATTTAATAATATTTTAAGACCAGTTTCAAAAAATGTTTGGTCTTTTTCTAGTATGTACTCTTCAGTCTATATCTGCGTCACTTTTAAGGCATTTGAATAGAAACTATGCTCTCTCCCTAAAATAAGGATAGCTGTCTGTATCAACAGACTGCCAGCGGGAACAAAAGGACTTTTGTCTTCTGGGGACCAGAAAAGATCAGTAAAAGACACCTTTAAGACAGGCCTATACCTGTCGACACTGTAGTTTTAATTTGGTATTTGTTTTCACGAGGGGTATCATATACTATTTTTGTAACCCCTGTAAAGGGAAGTTCGTGACATAAGGGGTCCGAGGTGAAACCCCTGCGGGGCTAAGCCCCCCCCCCCACCCTCTCCCGAGAGGAAAAAATCGAACCAAAAAAATGTACCTGGGCTGTAGAACACTGCACTATGTACTTTTTCAGGCGTGACTCATTTTTGTATATTTTATTTAAAGAACAAGTGGTAGCGTATCCAAACTGGGTGAACTAACCTAAACACTTAACTTATCAGCTGACGATATAATAGTAGCTGCTATTCGTCGCGCTCGATGACTCCTGATTGGTCGCGAGAACTCTAATGAAACTCTCGACCAACCAGGCAGCCAATACTTGTTCCCTTGCAGTTCCCTTGATCTTCGTGCGTGGAATACAGCAGACACACACGTTTCACCAAAGTATGCTTGTTGATTGATTTTTCCACACGAAATTTCGTGTTGGGTGGCTTTGCCCCCCAAACCGATCGTCATTCGCTCCGCCATCCCTTGTGTGCACTTTTACAAAAATAGTATGAGCAATTTTTGCAGGTCCACTGATTGCCCACTCTTTGCGTACTGCACTCTTTTACCACGATTGTAGACGCAACGACGATTGTTGTTATGCACGCGAACTTTCATCATTAAAAAGCGTTGTGCCTCTTTAAACATGCTGTCGTTCAAAAAAAGATCACTCGACTGGTTTTCACCATTTGTTGCACAAAGTAATATTCTGTAACCAACCGTTTTGAAGTAAAGTAAATATAACTGAAAAAATTATTTGACAAAAACTATTTTTCCTTTTTTTTGAAATTCACAACTGATTATATGTAAACAAAATTCCCGCAACAGATAAGGTGTAACTTTTCTAGATCTATAACTTTTGTATAGCACTTTTGCAACTCCGTTGTAAACTCAGATTAAAATTGAAGAATTGCGACTATCTTACCTTTATGACAATTCAAATTGGCTATAATGTTGACCAATATAATAACTGTTATGCATACACCTTAGACTGAGAGACGACAGTGATCAGGTTCGAAGCACATGTGTTCGAATGCTATCCAATCTTATCATGAGGGAAATGATCAGAGTCAAAGGAAGAGTTTCGGAACTAGCCCTCTGCATTGTAGATCCTAATCCGGACATTCGCCACAACACCAAACTTTTCTTCAAAGATCTTTCTCAAAAAGGAAATGCGCTTTATAATGTTATGCCCGACATCTTGTCTCGACTCTCTGATCCAGATTTGAAGTTGGATGAAGATGACTTCCAAGAGATCCTGAAGTAATTATTAACTCTAATATGTTCTTTGCACCGAAATCTATTAAAATGTTATGTGGTAATTTTTGTAATGAATTTTTTTTTTTGCAGATTTATTTTAGGCTTGCTGCAGAAAGAAAGACAGATCGATACCATCATTGAAAAGATTTGCGCTCGATTCAAGTTGGCAACTACGGAACGTCAGTGGAGAGATCTTTCATATTGCCTCTCGCTTTTACAGTTTAATGCAAAGAGTAAGCCTCTATTTAACTTTGTTGCATTAAAAGTTAGAATGCTTATTTTAAAATAAAAATGGTCCCTTAACTGCAGTAATTAGAATTGTTCCGCAGTGAATCACGTAACAGCCTCTCACTAATCAGACAAGACGCAGTAACAAAAAAAGCTGCCAGCGGTCTCTTAATTCAAAGTTTATTATCAAACAAATCTTTGTATTCAAGAACTGTTTTTTCTTTTGCTTGAACTCGGTTAATACAGTAATCTCTCTCATCCTGTCTCCTCTCATGTTGTCTCCCTCTCGTAGTATCCCAGGGATTACGTCTCGTCCTGTCCTAAACGAGCTTACGCGAACAGGGCCGTGCTTAGAATGGGTTCTTATGATTTCAAACTTCATTCTAATTTTTGTGCATAGTTATATTTCGCACATAAAAATACGTTTGTTTTTTAATTATTTAAATATAAGATTGAAATCTGATCAATCTTCCTTTTCCAATTACAAATAAATTGATCGAATTCCTTTGTACAATTATTTGTTCAATTACATAATCAAACATTTTTGATTCGAAACTAAATCAAACGTATAATTTGTGCTTCAGGCACAATTTGACTTGATTAAGAATCAATAAACAAATTGATTTATATTTACATTTAAATTAAAGAATAATAAATTTTACAGATTTCTATCATTGATATTGATTACCATTATGAAAAATTAAAGTTACGAATACAATTTATTGATATTAATCAAAGTCAATTATTAATTTTAATTAAATGCACTGTTGATATTTTGACTTTTGCAACGTGGCCCGAATCGGGAAAAGATGAAAGGGATTATTGCACATTGATTAATCAATCAAAATGTGATTTTATATCTCAGTACATGCAATATGCTTATTATTTTTAAGTTTTTTCTTTTTGATTGCATTTAATCTTTTTTCAATAGGTATTCGTCGCCTTATCGAAGGACTACCTCTTTTGAAAGACAAGATTCATAACAAACAAGTGTTGAAGGCCCTCACCTCGATAATAGAAAATACAAAGAAGAAACCAGACGCAAAAGCTGCTTGTTTGGAATTGGAAGAAAAGATCAACGATTTATTAAAGGCAGAAGAACATGAAAATGACGGACCTATTTCTGATAGCGAAGCTATGCCTCCTCCACCGGTTCCACCTCTTAATAGAACGAAGAAGACAAAGCAAAAAAGTAACGGTGATCATGACGATTCCACGGATAGTGAAGATGAAGTAACTTCAAGATCCAGTAAGGAATATTTTATACGTTGGATTGCTTTTTTTGTCTGTACATGTCTCTTTTAAGGTCTTTAGGCATCTACATTTGTTTCCCATGCTTTGACGAGCATTCTTTCGGTGTTAACCATCGATACATTTCACCTGCTTACCAAAATCTCCAATCTACCAAATCTGCCAAAGATTTTTTCGAATCAGCTAGATGTTTATTTGATCCTTATCAAATGATGTAATTTTTTCCTCAAAGTTTCTCTCAAACCAAAAAGAAATTATCCCCTTTGGACCTAATCTCTCTTCAAAACTTCTCTGTATGACACTATCTGTGGGAAAAAAAAGAAAATAATAAATAAGCAGTAAGCGAACAAAACCTGATAAATAAATTTTTTGAAAAAATTGAGATAATGATTGCAGCCTGCTGGTCTCACCAAATACAGATCATGAGCTCCGATTCATGAATATTCGGTTTTTGGCGTTGATGTTGATGGTTGGCCGCACTTAACCCATGATTTCATATGGTTAGGTTATCATAGCGAATCCACTTCTTATTGCCAGTAGCTGTTCACAAGTGAAAAATCTTCTTTCTATGTATCTTGGCTTTTGTCCATACGGCACCCAATTTGCTTGCGTCTCCAGTTCCTCATCCTCGATCTTTTTCGGTTGGCCTGGACGTTCTTTGTCCTCTGTGTCGAAATCGCCACTTTTAAATTTTCGAAACCAGTAATCTTTAATGATACAAAACTATGATTGGGCATGATGGGGCACGCTCATATAATTCACAAAAAATTAAAATTTTTATTTAATAAACATAACTAGTTTTGCTGATTCAAAAAAGAATAAATCCATTCTCCTTTTTTAATAAATTCCGGCTAATGATCCATAAACTGGGATGGTCTCAGTTCACTCGCCCCGTACAGGACTTTGATGAGGTCACTTGACTGCATAACCATAACCGCCTTCGATAATTTGGACTATGCCCATGTATTTTGTAAATCTTTCATGTTAGAACTTTAATAAATAAAACATCAAACTCGACTAAATGACTTGATATTGATCTTACAGGCAGAAAATGCAGAGGTAGGAAGCTAACAGCACGCAGAAACGATGCAGATTCCGAATCAGACAGTGAAGAAGAATTCGAAGGAAGAAGAACGCCTTCGAAAACTAGAATAGCGAGGGCGACAAGCAAATCTACGAAAACACCTGTCAAATCTTTAAAGATACCTAGTAGATCAAAAAAATCTTCTGAAAGTGAAAACAAACCATCTGGACGACATGGTGAGAAAATTAAATTCACATTTCGTTCTAAATCATTTTCTTAATTTGCTTATCTCAGAAGCCAGATTTGCCCCTCTATTTTAAAAACTCGTACACTTTTTATAGGTATGTCTCGGAAGAAAAGCGATTCTGAAACGTCCTCTGCTACTCCATCTCCTCGGCCAAAAAAGACAAAGCAGGAACTTAATGAATCGAGTGAACCTCCACGAAGAAGCTCGAATCGGACACCTAAACCTGCGAAGAGATATTCGTAATAAAATTATTCTAATAAAGGAATTCTTGCAAGGTGCGATTTAGTTTTATAATAAGACGAATGTTTTTATTAGAATTATTTTATAAGTTAATTAATTTCATAAGAAAAACGCTTTCGAGTACTTTTGAGCAAAATGGTGAATAAAAAAGTAAAATTTACAATCTCTAAAAATATCGCGACAATTTTTTTTTCCAAATTTAATTAACTCTCACCATAGGCTCGGAAAGAAACAGGTCGTTTTCCTACGGTGAAACTAGATTTTAATCTTCCTTCTGTCGACAATTATCATTCCTGTGACAAAAGAAGTCCCAATAAGAAATTATTTTATTATATTTAAAAATATGTTAAATAAATTTGAAGGGATTAATAATCGATTTTTAAACAATGTTTCAAAACGAACATTATATTTCAGTTTCGAAAATACGAAGTTTTCAATTCTGCAATTTTTTTTGTGTGATCATAATTTTGTTTGCATAATTTTCTACAAGGTTTTTGCACGATAAAATTAAGTTTTCCGCCGTAAAAATGTGAAATTCTTGCATTCAGGTCGCTCTCGGTAATTCAGGTACGTAGGGTGTGTGAATAATCAAAGCGTCTGGTACTTTTACTCGAACTTATCAGTCAATTTAAAAAAACGCTTCGGGAGTGATCTATATTTATGTTTAAAATTTGTAGTATAGTTCAATTGTCAAACCCGATTTTTTTTTTGAAAAACTTGTTTTAAAAAATCACATTCGCGTTGATTGTTGCTGTACATTGTATGCGAGAATCAAATGTTCTTTTCTGCACTTTTGAACAAACTGAAGCCATTTGATGTACCCCCAAAAATATGACAAAAATTGGCAACTTTGAGAGATCATAACTTTTGACCTATTAGAGGAAGCCCATTTTTCTTTTTTTTTTAAATTATTGCAAATTGCGTCTACTTTTACTCATTTATGGCCCTGTGCGAAGGGTTTTCTGGCCGGTGTCCGAGTCAGGACGGAACCTTCAGAGGGGCGCGAGACCTCGGGCAACGGGACACCAACTCGCCTGTCTTGATTAGGGCAGGAGTTTTTGGCGATCCCATTTTTTACTACGCATATGTCGAATGTGTCTACGCATTTTTTGCTCCCATTTTTTACTACGTATTTGTCGAAAAGACACCGCAGGGTCACATTAGGAGCAGTCGACTTCTAAAACTGATACAGGTTCCCCATAGAACCGCGGTAAATCAGACATCTGGCCACGTTTTACGGCCGTGAAAGAGGTAGTCACAAGGCTCAATGAAATTACCTCTCCTCCTTGTCCTTGGGAGTGATGTTGTAGTCGACCGGAGCCGAGAATTCGATGACGAATATTTTTCTTTTCTTGAAGCGGTGGAGAAGGATGTCCGGCCTCGAGTGTGCAACGGAGATACTAAGGTAGAAATAATACCTTCGTGGTATACAACTAAGAGAAACTCTTTGTACCTGAATTAAGTCCTTATGATCTGAGAAAAGAAAAGGTTCGATTTCTTGATAAGGGCTGTTCTACATTTCTGTAAAATTTGATGTCCATTTTCTTGTCAAGCAGCTCTTGGCGGAATTTTTTAACCTCTGCTTTCTTTATTTCGGCGGTTAGAAAATAAGAGTCTAGATGGGGAAATGCACTTTCCTCAATTCTGATGTTCACATTTTGGGCAAGGCTCTCGGCCGCCTGCTCCACGGCTTTGTAAAGGAACAATATCGTGGTTTCTGACCATTTTTAGGAGAGGACCTCTGCCATTTGCAACGATGTAAGCTGTACTTAAAACAATTGGATTATGAAGACACTGGAGATTTAGAAGTTCGCGTTTACCTTGATGGCGTGAGATCTATAATAGTGGAACAGACTTATTGATATACAAGCTCCTATGCATATGCATCATCTCACTTGTGGCGATATCAATTGCCGTGAGCTCGCTCTTCGTCCATTGAACCAACCCAAACGAGTAGAGTAAAACCGGGACGGCAAGCATGATCGTCGCAGATGCCTTGTTAAACGCCGACAGATTTGAAGAGCTAATAATCTCTCGAAGTAGATGGTTGTACCTGCTTCGGAGATACTCCTTCACTGATTTTACGTCCTGAATGCGGCTTTGAGGCGTGCCCAGGTATGTTTAGGTCTCTCTAGTATCCAGATGTCTAATAAAACTTATATCCACATGCTCAGGGTCTGGGAACGCCAATAATCTTACCTTCCTTTAAATGAATTTTGGGACTCTGAAGTTTGTTTTACCAAAGGCATAGATCTTTAGGTTATTCATATAAAATATGTAAGGGACCTTACGCTCGCGATGATTAGTGTCGCTTACAATGGTATCTATGAGAATTTGTTAGTGCGAGAAGTGGAGGCAGAAGAGAGATGCAAACAAGTATAGGTGTCATATTGTAGGTAAGGTAGGAATCTGGTAACGTGAACCACTTATCACATGGCCTTAAATTTGACACGAATTATTGTATTGTTAGTATCCAGAACAAAAACCTATATGTTTGGAACCAAGCTTCCGAAAGCACTGTGGGTGTGAAGAATCTTTGCAGATAGCAAAATCGGGTTTTTGGTTATTGTAGCAAACCTATTTGTCTGTCAGAAAAAAGTATAGTTAAAAAATTTAATTCTCATAAATATCTACAGAATGACATGTTCTACATTATGATTCGATCATTTGTTTATTGGAAAAAAATAAAAACCATCCGAAACTGCCTTTTTTAAAAGATACTATTTCTTTGCAATAATTAAGCAATAAGTTTCTAACTGTCAGAAAATATACGCCTACCAGTCCTTAAAAAGTGCCCAAAATAATTATTATTTTTCTTAATAAACTCATTTGTCATTAAAAAATGCAGTATTTTTCAACGGAATTTCGACAGGTTTTCCTGATATGATATCAACTAAAGTGGGTGATTGTACTCTACAAGAGTTGCACTATCAAGTACATTTAGCGGCATAACTACTTTTTATAATTAAATTGCATACAAGTGACTTACAAAATTTCTTGTAACAGATGAAATAACTCCGTCTTTCATTTTAAAAAGTCCAAGTTCTTACAAAATATAGGAAAAAGACTTCTATTCATTGTTATGAAATTCATGAAGAAATCCATTCTAAATAAATTGTACATAATCGTGTTTGATTTACGGAAAAGTTCAAAGAAAAGGATCAACGCATTCAGTAGAGGTGGAGTGGGGGAAGCTGCTATAGCATGCCAGGCTCTTGCGCGGGAATTGAATGTACGTGTTAAAATTGCAAACAGTTTTAATATCTCCAAATCTATTGTTTGCTTCCTGAAAAAATTATGTATAATACCTTAAATTTAAATTTATTTTATTTATCTTCTCTAATTTGGCTATTAATTTATTGTTTATAATAAGGTTGACTATAATATATAGCTTATTCTTTTAATGATTTAGATTTGATAAATTACATTACAAAAAAATGGAAAAAATACTTGAAAATATTGTCTAATAGTCACGCGTAAGCAACAACGGATTCTCCTACTCCGCCGCCGTAGACGGCATCAATCCTTCTCCCATAATGAGTCAACATGATCAATAACAAAATAATAATGCATTGCCACGAAAGTTTTATAACACATAATACAACTCTCATTTTGTACTGGATGTAAATTTCAGATTTGTATGTTCAAAATTGCAGTAGCAGTAATTTGATAAGAAAAAAATTATCTCGCCCAACCCCTCTCAAAGTACAACAAATTTTTTGTTTGAAAATGTGTAAAAAGCAGCAAATATGCAATCGATTTTATCCTGATTCCAATAAGTACAAATTTACGAAGTTCTATGTGTTTATTACGAAAAAACACAACCGTCTTTTTAAAGCAATTTTTGGACAATTCGATGATTAAATTTTGTTTTGCCATAAAGTCTATTTGATAGCACAACTCCTGTAGAGGACAATCACTGACTCTTGTTGATATCCTATCGGCCAAATCTGTAAAAATTCCGTTTAACAATATTATTTTTTTAAATAACAAATGAGTTTTTATGAAAAAATTAATTATTATTTTGGTCTGAATTTTTGCACAATATTTAAGAGTGGCAGGGGGCATATCTTCTGCAAGTTTGAAATTTGGTTCTTAATTGTTTCAATACTTGATTTTCAATAATTATGGTTCAGTTGATGTCAAGTGATTCGCTTCTTACCTATACTGTATTAGGTTAACGCAGCCGTCTCCAAAGTTTGATTCTGTAACTACTGGCGATCCCGGGTTAATATGTCTGTTCTACTCAGCTTTAACGCAGAACTGTCAAGAAGGGTCCCAATCCTTTACCTGAGTCGAAGTGGCTCAAAGATTTGCTTCTTGTACAGCAGAAAAAAATGGGGCCCTCGAGGTTCAGATGCCTAAACTGGACCCTGCTAACTAAGATTTGCTTTCAATTATCATCAATTGTCTCTTTAATTTCAAGTTACCATCAATTTTCTATTAGTATCCCGTCGAAAAAACGGATAGATCCTGTAAATGACCTGTCGATTGTGAATACCCTTGGGTTTAGGTGTGACTGCCACATAAATACACACACACACACCTTGTTCAGTCAAACGCAGCCTGTTGTATTCGCCCTGGTTAGCGTTCAGTAGGCAACTAATCTCGGCTCATGAAAAACTACTGTGTCATTTTCGGGCGACGATTATGAGTTTATTGTCTTTTGGCTTCTATTTAGTTCATATTCGTAGTAACGCGAGTTTCACTAAAAAGTGCAGTTTCTTCGTCATTGTATCTCATCTCCCAGTTCGAGTCCACGAAGCTAAGTTATTTATAGAGCTATCCGAAACAAGCAACTCCGCTATAGCTAGCCAAAATTGTATTTTCAGAACGCAATCATAAAAATGGCGTTTTTTTATGTCTCCATAGACAAACGCAAAAGTATGCGTTTTGAGCGGTGCTTGGTTTTGTGTTGGATAAGTTACAAATGAGGACTTAGTAAGCACGGTGTGACGTCAGAGTTAAAAAAAGAGCTAGATTTATGCGCGCCTCCGTATTTTTGTGCCGCTTTATAGACCGTGGTTATAGTACCGACACCGTGTAGTTGATTTTCGTTGTCTCTAAATTCGGACATTTTTTCGTAACAGTCTTATTGATCAAGAAACTCGTGTCAATTCGCATTGGATCTCCGATACTCGCACTTTTTAAATCCGGATCAACTACGTGGCAAGACCCGAGTCTGCTTTTCGAGTTTGAAAAACATTTCTCGAATAACTGCCTCCATTTGCGCATACCTAATTATGGAATTCTGTTTATTATTGGGAATCATTCATATGTGGGCATACACATGAAAAGGGCCCCTATGGCCGGTATAGTGACATGTATCCGGATAAATTGTGGGAATTTTAGACCCAAAATTAATCTTTTAAGTTGAAAAGCGAGTCAACGGGCCATTTTGGAGTTGGAACTTCGAAAACCTGTCTTTTGAGAAAAACGTATCTAAACTTGGCGAGTGCCATAAGCACGCATGTTATATTTTTCCCGTGAACATTAAATACATCCACTTCCAGTTAATATTTTGATGAATACAGACCCAATTAATTCACTATAGGTCCCAGTATCATTCCCCACCTAACCCAAAAATAATAATTTTGATGTAAACTTAGAAATATGCGAACATCTTCTAAACTACAACCGGTCATAAAGGCCCTCTTCATCCGAACGAACAAATATTATTTCCATCTACATTGAATAATTATCAATGAAGACTACTTCGTAGCAGCGTAGAAAATTAAAGTTTCGGGTTTTCGATGGGAGAAATCGGTGGAATAGTGAAAAAACTATATGCTAGTTAATACTCGCCAATTGAAAGAGAGAACCTATCATAAGCGGGCTTAAGAACTAATCACCGTTACGTGACATTGGAAGAATGTCGGTGAACGGAGATGGAAATAATGTAGGATATGAAAGAAATGGTGGAAAGAACCGTATCGTCTTTGGTATGCCTCAAATTGCAAATATATCGCCAGTAAACGAACTTCTTTCAGTAATCCAGCAACGTGGCCAGCCTGCAAAAAGATCAACGTTTTTCTTGGTATATGTGAATATTATGTTTCAGTGGTAAAGAAGACGACGAAAAAGTCGATATGATAATTTATGTGATAGGCGAAAAAAGTGAAGAGATTTTCGTTCAGTTTCCTGAGCCATCCCTGCAAACATACGAAAAAACTCTTCATTCGTTTGAGGATTATTATATTCCGCGTTGGAACGCTATGTTTGAAAGTTTTAAGTTCAACTTGCGATTGCACGCCGCCGGCGAGTCGGTGAATTCGATCATCGACGTTCACACATTAGCTGAACAGACTGATCGTTTTTCATCTTAGGCACGCTTCCGTATTCCATATCCAAAAACCATAAAATATTTTATTATATTCTTGGTCTTGTTTTAAAGAAGAGATTTAATACTTTATTCGTGCAAAATTTCTCATTTTTTCCATTCACTTCCCTATAGCATGCAGATAGTGGAATTTTAACAATTTAAAGGTTGGTTAAAAAGGAAAAAATAGGTCAGTCTTGATTTTTGGCAGAGTTAGTCACTGTCTGAGGCAATCCTGTTTTCAATCTGATTACTTAAGTGGGTATACAATTTAGGCAGGTAGTGTATAAAGTCAAAAACGTAGCAAAAATCAAATGTTCAATTTTCAAAGCAAAACGATTATGTTGCAACTTAGCAAACACTGTTTTGCTTTCCGATTAAAAACAAGTACCATATTCCCTCATGTATATTCTTAACTAAGGAATACTAGTAATGTTCTAATAAAAAGATTCCTCTACAATTTTGAGTGGAAGGACAAGGTTACGAAGCATCATGGAAAAATTCTTTTGTTTCTCATTTGAAAAGGTAAACCACCTAACCATATATTATTATTTTTTCAAATTTCGTTTATTGGCTAACCCCGCCTTGTATCGATGCATGCGCTGTAAGCAACATTTTCAACTGCGCATGCGCCGAAAAGCGCGGGTTTATTTGAAATCAATAAATACTATCAATAATTTTACAGGTAAATATTTAAAACAAATTTTCGCTATTTAAAACATATTTTCACGCTGTGAAAAATTCAAATAAATAATGACATGTAGGTTTGCTTAAAATCTTTCTTTTGATAAGTATTGCTATTTTGTAAATTTACTATTATAGACACTATGTTTTTTTAAGGTTTCAGTAAACAGTTACTCTAAGTTTATGAAGTTAAAAATCAAAATGTGCCACAGGCATCTTAGGTAATGAAAATATCAATCGTATTATTATCCGGAAATGTGTAATTTGCACACTAGAATATCCCTATGTTTAAAATAGAGCAAATCAAGAATTTGTTTAACATCGATTAATTAATTTTCAATAAATGCAACAAATTTAATTTGTTTAAATTATTTCTCTTTCGAAATTTCCTTTTTTCATAAAAATTATTAATATTAGTCTTGTGAAATATTTATTAACATTGATTTATTAGTTTTTAATTATTTAAATAAATTTAATTTGTTTATATAATTTTGTTCTTAATTTTTCAAATCAATCATTATTATTATTTCTTCAGTAGAATATTGACTACAATTGTTTAATTAATGTTTCATTGTTTAAACATATTTCATTTATTCAAATAAATTTTTTTCTAACATTTTTTTTCACAAAAATATTACTGTATTATCGTTAAGTGACATTTTATTTTCAATTATTCACCAATCGTTAAAGTAATAAATTATTAATTATTTTCAACAACCTTACATTTGTTCGAACGATATTTTTTCACAAAATATACTTCATGAAATTCAAATAAAAATAAAATATACTCCATAAATATTATGGGATAATTGAACTTTCTACCCTCAAAATCGCACAACTAGCATTACGTTTACAAAAACAATAAATCGTATAAATATTATATTACTAACCCAATTAACACAATAATTTTTCAGATATCTTAGAATTTATTTTTCAAAAAATAAGTGTATTGAAATACTTTATGTGATATTCGTAATCCAATAGGAGATCTGTCATTAAAAAGAGAAATTCAAAACGCAACTCCGACCAAACCGTTAAATAAACTCAAGCAAAAGTTTTTTCCCTAACTCGAGATTTTATCAGCTTTCTACAGGCACTCCTGTTATCTGATAATTAAACTCTTATTTTCAGTATGAATTTATTAATTCTCAACGGCATGTGAACAAGTGGAATTCATCCTTAAGAAATTGCCACTTTTAGGTAACAGATGGCGCCAGGCCGTTTCCGTGGCCATACCCAATCATAGAATCAAATATCAACTTAAATATTTCGAAGAATAGTGAGTTTTCCAGCAGGGCGTCAAGGACGTGGCCATGCCAGGATAGGTTGAAATGTCTGGAAAGTTAGCATAGTTTTTTACATAGGATTGCAGATTAGTTTTTGGAGAAAATACTCTAAACGTAAAAGTAAGTCATGAAGGTCAGAATGGTAAAATTTTTTTTATACGTGCGTAAGAAATACTTCTTTGCACTTTAAAATCAATTGACACTATCAATAATAATACAGATAAGTATTAAAAACAAATTTTCACCTATAAAAAATTGTTTAAAAACTGAATTCAGGGATGCTCTAAAATATTATAGCGGACGTCCCCGGACTCTTTTTTTTAGGGATAATAACAAAATGGTACGAAATAAAAATTTTATGCATGTGAACTATTTTGAAGTTAGGATCGTTTTTTTCAGCTCTCTTTCATTCTGATAATGTAGGTCTCTGTCGTACCGATGCTGTCGGTAGAACTCAAGAGTAATTATTGGAGAGAATTTTAACGCACATAACCTCAAAATAAACGCACACTTTAAATTGAGCATAATTAAATTTTTGAATTAACATGCTCGCTATCATGTCCAAAAATTTTTAGACAAAATATTTATTATTGTAAGAAAAAAAGACGGGAGAACCTAAAACTGGTCAAATTTATCATTTTTTAAGTATCACATGCTCTTAATGTAGTATTACAAGTTTATACTTAAACATTTTCATGAGACCATCGCTTTTCGATGAATGCGCAGTTTAGAAAGTCGCATTCCGTTATAATCACTGGAATATTTGGATATTTTACTTTATTTCGAGACACTGAAAAATCGCTAATCGACAAAAGAATGGAGCATGGCTGAGAAAAGTACATATTCCACTTGAAAAATATTTACTTTTCGAATAATAATGACTTGCTATATGTTTAGAATATTTTCTCAAAAAAGTTCTCTGCATTCCCATGGCGTCATGCTAAAATACTTTATTCAAACTAACGAGGGCTTCCCGCTCTTTGAGCTTCTTTTTAATTGCTGTTCCACTGACGCGAAGGAGAGCGTACAGAAACCGTGGAATAGTGGGCCGGGAGCCCCGCAATCCTGGCAAAAATTAAAAACATTGAACAATCTGGCTGAAAGTGCTTACTAGGGGGTTTTCAGGATCTCTGATTATGAATTTTTGATCAAAATTTAAAAATTCCAAATGGCGGCAATTTTTTAGAATTGTTGACAGATTAGTCTGAAAGTGCTTATTCGGAGGTTTTACTGTTCGCTAATTACGAATCTTTGATCAAAAATAGAAATTTCAAAACGGTATATTCAAAATGGCAGCGAAATTTAAAAAAACTTGATAGATTAGATTGAAAGTGCTGACGTGCGGATTTCAGGGGTCGCTGATTACGAAATTTTAATAAAAATTATAAAATTTAAAATGGCCGCTTCAAAATGTTGGAGAAATTTTAGAAAAGTTGACGGATCGGGCTGAAAGTGATTACTAGAGCGTATTAGAGGTTGCACTGATTATGTTTTTTTTTTTTTTTTTTTGACAAAAATGCAAAATTCAAAATGGTGCATTAAAAATAGTGGCGACATTTGAGAAAAGTTTATGGATGAGGATAAAAGTGCTCACTCGGGGGTCTTAGGTGTCGCAGATGGCGAATTTTCGGTATAAAATGCAAAATGAAGGATCTAACAGGGCGTCCAACATGTAGAATATTGAACCAATTGGGATAGAAATACTTACTCAGGGGTTTTCGTGGCACCTGATTGCGGATCTTTAGACAAAAATAAAAAAAATCGGTTTGCAGCTTAAAATTTAGCATCACGTCTGAAATAGACACATGACATCGAACGTCTTAGATTCTTTCTTGACTCGCTTCCCACATGCAAAATTTGAACGTTTGAGTTTTTAATAATGTGATCGACGACCAAGTCAATACTTCCTTTCTGCAAGATCAAGTCAATGACCTCTCGTTTGGAAAATTTGGACATTTTTTAACGGGATTTAAATACAATTATAAATATAATATTAACAAATCATTAAAGTACAAACCTGCGTATCAAGTATAGAAAGATCTCTGAAGATAGATTGGAATAAAAAAAAGGGGGTGGGGATGAGGGGGCCCCAACCATCGCCCCTTCTCGTGAGATCCAATGAACGGGAGTGGGCGGCTGGCGCGGCTTAGCCGAGCCAAGTCGCAGACTCGCGAATAATGATCTCCCCGAAAAATGATCGGACTGGAAGATGTTGTGCGTTACCCGTTTAGGCATTGTTACACAATCTGAGAGAAATTTGACATGACTTGAATTAAAAGTGACGTTTATTATATGTGGGGAAAAAGCCCGCAAGCGGGAAAAAAGCACAACGTAGATTGGAATCAGATCATCGTTTCTATTCATAACTGCAGACATTCATTTTACTTGTGAGACACGAAAAATGCTGGCTAATCTGGTGGTTTAAAGTTGAACTAACAATTTTACGCGGTAACATTTAAACTCCATTGACATTTTTTAGACTTAATGTTCTAAGAAAAAGATAATACAGTAGTAATTTGTATTTTGATAAATTATTATTTCATTGTTTATCACATAGTTAATTATTTGAACTATATTATTTATTACATATTAAACAATTTATAATCAATTTTTTATTCAGCACGTGTTTTCAATTAAATTATACTAAATTTCAAATGTAATAAACAATATATTATGATCATTATAAATTAATATTATTGTCTTTAATAATAATATTTAAAAGTAATTTGTATTGCTTTCATGCTAGTCATAGTTAATATTTTCAAATTTCAGTCATAGGTTGTTATTGGATAGGCAAGTGCATTGCATATCTCCATACAAGTGGGAATGAATGAATGCGCACAGCTGCGATTCAAGTAAATTTTTTTTCTTAAATAAATGAAAACTTGCAAAATGGCGCAGGTCACGCTCAAAGTACATATTCTAGTGAACAAACTGTCACCTCATTTTTCTCATTTTGGTTTGAAGCATAAGTGTGCAGAGAAACGAAATGGCGGCGTCCACATGAAAAATGTTACTTTATTCCTAAATAAATTACACAAAAAATGTAAAACCTGTATATTCTTTGACACATTACGCCTATTTCGTTTTGTCTAAACATTTATTGGTACATTTATTGGTAAACATTTATTACCGAGATTTTTAACAAGCGAGACTTCACTTTATTACTATTTCTCGACAACTGAGAAAGCTACCCTAAAACGCTCATCCTAAAATATTGAATTGAAAAACTTAAAAGGGAAGAACGCTGAAGGGGAGTTTTTCAGTGCGACACCATGAGCTCTATCTTCCTTTGCTTCACAATATTCCTGCTACCTCTCGCACTTCAAGATTCTCAAGGGTACTTCTGCGAAAAAATGGAGTTTGAATAAGGAACATACAACAAGCAACTTCCTTCAACAGCTTCTCGACAATAGGATTCGCGGCACCTTTCACAGAAATGTGAAGGATCAGTCGATATTGCTTAAGGGCATGTGATACTCCCTCATGTGGTAAATCGGGTACAGTTTCCCCAGCTTTTTTCCCACAAAAATAAAAAAAAAATTTAACGGAATTCGGAAATACTATAAAATATCATAACGAACGTCCCCGGACTCTTTTGAGGGATAATAACAAAAAAATTATTGTGATATATAAAAATGTTATGCATGTGCACTATTTTGAGGTTATGATCGTTTTTCAGCTCTGTCATTCCGATAACGTAGGTCTCTGTCGTACCGATGTTGTCGGTGGCACTCAAGAATAATTATGGGTGAGAACTGTAACGCACATAACCTCGAAATACACAGACACGTCAAATTTAGCAGAATTAAGTTTTAATAATTAACTTACAAAAAACTGTGCGGGGACTTCCGTTAACATGTTGGCTACCATTCCCTAGATTTTAAAGACAAAATCTTTATCATTGTAGGAAAAAATCGAAGGGAACGTAACACTGATAAAATCGATACTAATTCCTAAGCGCCACACGAATTAATCAAATTTATCACAATTAAATTTTTTTAACGTTGTCTTTCCTTAAATCGCCCGATTTGAAGTCGAGCACAGAGGTTTCATTTTGGCGTGCCAGGATGGTGTAATTTCAAATTTAGGATACCGTCGTCACATTTCCAGCTAAGCCATTCCCGACGATAGCTCAAGAGCATTTCATGCGCACGTTGAAACGAATTCAACCAGCATGAATTGAATTCGTGTCAGTTCGCTTTAATTCGTTGTCAAGGTCATTTCGATCAAAATTAATAAAAATTGCATGTCTCGAGACTTGAACAGGCGATCTTCAGTGTAGGAGCCCGAAGGCTGACCACTGAGCTACGCGACTCATTAAAATAAATTTATAACGCATCATATATGCCCAGGGTGCTGGTTATAACTTAATAATTCGACTAAATAAGCCAGTCAACCAGCTCCAATTCGAGATTGTCGCAAAGCAAGATTCACGGGAGCTCCTAGCTTTTTCTCAATTCGCCCCAATTAGTTTTTTCCTTTACTGGGAAGGGGGATAGAGTGAATTTTCGAGAGTGATGAGTGTCTAATACATTTCGATCCAGATTTCTGCATAGATCTTGCGAAATGTCTATTCAACGTCTTAATGAATTTCAGTGCATGTACTTAAAAATTGTAAACAAAAAAAGGGAATCAGTAGTAAGAAGTGCTCGGAATACATTTCTCAACATTTATGTCTAGTGGGTGTATTTTATTGGGGTAAGGCTAACTAATTTAAATTCAGATTTTTCAAAAGGTCTACTCACCGTACAAATGAATTTCGGTAATTTTCAGTTAAAAATTTCGAACAAGAAAATGTATTCAATAGTCAGAAGTGTTCAAAATACATTTTCCAGCACTTATGTCTCGTGGGTGTATTTTGAAGTGTAAGCCTAATTAATTTAAATTTATATTTTCGCGCACTTCATGCAAAATATCTTTTCAACCTCATAATGAATTTTAGTTTAAAAGTGTGAAAAATGGATTCAGTAGTAAAAAGTGCCCGAAATGAATTTCTCAGCATTTATGACTTGTTAGTGTATTTTGAGGCGCAAGGCGTAGGTTAAGGCTAATTAATTTAAATTAAGATTTTTGTAGTAGTAAAGAGTAAGAAATGCCCGAAATGCATTTATGAGCCTTCATGACTCGTAGGTGTAGTTTGAGGTGTAAGGCTAACTAATTTAAATTCAGATTTTTGCACAGATCTTGCGAATGGTCTGTTCAAGGTCATAATAAATGCCACTAAATTTTAGTTGAAAATTGTGAAGAAGTCAAAGGATTCAGTAGTAAGAAGTGCCCGACATGCATTTCTCAGCATTTATGACTCGTGGGTGTATTTTGAGGTGTAAGTCTAATTAATTTAAATTCATATCTTTGCACACTTAATGCGAAATGTCTACAACGTGATAATGGATTCCAGTAAATTTCAGTTAAAATTGTGAAAAAGAAAATGGACTCAGTAGTAAGAAGTGCTAGAAATGAATTTCTCTGTGTTTATGACTTGTGACTCTATTTTGAGGAGTAATGCTAATTAATTTACATTCCGATTTTTGCACAGATCTTTCGAAAGGTTTATTCAACGTAATGATTAAATTAAACCAGATTTTTGCACAGATTTGGCGAAAGGTCTATTCAACGACATAATAGATTTCAATTAAATATTGTAAAGAATATAATGGATTCAGTAGTAAGAAGTGCTCGAAATGCATTTCTCCACACTTATGCCTCCTCTTCTATTTCTCTATCATTAAAGAACTCCCTACTTTCTTCTTCCCATCTCGTTAATTCGATCGCCCTTCCTTTCCTCGCTTCTACCTGCATCAAACACTTTCTCGCCAACTCCCCTCCCTTTCCCTCTCTCAGCTTCGTCTCAAATTGCCATGTCCTCTTTCCTGCTCTAATACTTAACTTTTTGCGCTTCTTCTCTCACTATGTATCCTGGCGTCCTCCAGTCCGCCCCTAGTGTCCACCTTATACACCTTTCTTGTAAACTCGAAATATCTTTCCTTTCTATCCATCCCCATATCTCTGCTCCATAACCTAATACTGGCCATACCGGCGTATCAAATAAACACATTCTCCTTCTCCAATTTTTTTAACCTTTTTTTCCTATTCCCCATATATGTTTCATTACCCCTGCTGCTTTTTTTATACTTTATCTTATATGAGGCATATGATCTCCATTCGTTTGCAAAATATATCCCAAATATTTATACTCTTTTACTTCTTCTAACTTTATTCCCTACCACCTCCCTGTCCATTCTTTCTTCTTTCCCCCTCCTTTTCTAAACCTCATTATCTTTGTCTTTTCTACATTTACATGCAGCTCTTTCCCATCTAAGTATTTCTCTAATCCTGTAATTAATCCCGCCATCCCTTCTTCATCCTCTGCCATCAACACTATGTCGTCTGCGTATGCCAGTGTATATATCTTTTCCTTCCCTATCCTAACGCCGCCCCAACCTTTTCTCCTCATTTCTTCTTCCAAGTCTGATATTAATAAATTAAATAAAAGTGGGTTCAGAGAACATCCTTGTCTCACACCTCTCACCAATCAGAAACTATCTCCTAATTGCTCTTCTACCTTTAACCCGCTTTTTGTCTCTCTAAAAATTTCTGATACTCTCTTTATTAATCCCTCTCTTATCCCCTTTTTTACCAAAACTTTTTCTATTTCGCCTCGGTGTAATGAGTCAAACGCCGCCTTAAAGTCCACGAACATTGCCCCTTTTTCCTTTTTAATTCTCTTATTTACTAGATATTTCATAACATAGATGTTTTCCATTACCCCCATTCCTTTTCTAAACCCTGTCTAATTCGGTGACTCGATCTTTTTTTCTTCAACTTCTATCTTCAGTCTCTCTGACAAAATAGTTACATATACTTTATACAGTGTTGGCATCATGTCGCCCCCCCCCCTGTAATCTTTAACCTCCTCTCCTTTTCCTTTCTTTACTATAGGTATAACTATTACTTCTTTCCATAACTCTGGCCACCCTTCTCCTCTCCATACTCTATTACACATTATCCATGCCCATTCCTCTAGTTCCTCCCCTCCATATTTCCATGCTTCATTTGGAATCTCATCTATACCAGGTGCCTTTCCATCCTTCATTATTCCTAAAACCTTAAATATTTCTTCCCTTGAAATGTCCTCTTCCTCATCTCTTTCTCTACCATATTTTCCTCCCTTTATAACTTTTCTCTGCTCCTTCTAGCAAATCCAAAAAATATTTCTTCCATTTTACCATTTCAATATCTTGGTTTACTGTTTTTCTTCTCTTTCTTTCTCTGTTTATTACCTTCTATACCTCTTCTTCCGTCCTAGCCTTCTCCGCCTCTTCCTCAAACTTTTTATTCTCTTCCTCTTTCTTTGGATAACACAACTCAGTATACTCTTTCTTTTTTTTCCTATATTATTTCCCATTACTTTTTTCTTTTCTCCACTTTCTTAATTCCTTTATGACCTCCTTTTTTTCTCATTACAGGCCTCATCCAATCCACTTCTATTCTCCCCTTTACTAACTTCATTTTTGTTTGTGCACTGTAATACTATTTTTATTTCTCTTATCATTTTTTCCATCCCGTCCATATTTCCCTCTCCCATTTTGATATTTCTGACCTTCTCTAAACTGTTCTTTTCCTTCACCAATCCCTTTTTCCTACACTTTTTACATTTGCTCCCCTTTTATTCATATTGCTCTTGCTTATTTGTCCCTCTAATGTCACTATTAAGGGAAAGTGATCCGAATTAATATAATCACCTATCTCTAGTTTCTTAACCTTCATCTCTTACCTCATCATCCACCAGCACATAATCAATTACCGTTCCCCTTTCACCTCCTGAGCGTGTATATTCTCCTTTCTCATTTCCTTTTATATTTCCGTTTAAGATATACCATCCCAACTCCTCCAAGCTCTTCAACAACTTTTTCCCTCCCCATTTAGTACCTTATCTTTGGATTTTCTTCCTCTCTCTTCTCCCTATTCCCTTCCTCCTCTGTCACCTGTTCTTTCATTGAAATCCCTACCTATTATCTGCCTACTATCTTCTTTTATTTTCTTCAATCATTTCTTTCATCCCCTCTGCTTTCTCCATCATTATGACTACATCCCATTGTGTCAAATGTCTCATAAACGCCCTATCCCTTCTCTCCAATCCTGCTATATTCCAGTAACAAATCTTCCATTGTTACCTACTTTCGTTTCTCATCTCTTTTTCCTTCTTACTATTTCTTATTTTCCTATATCCTGTTTCTTCCTCTCCTAGTTTCCATGCACCTCATTTCTTACTATCTGTTCCCTTTTTCATTCCAATCCCACCATACTCCGTCTATCTGAATTCTCCCATACTTAACCCATGTTCTCTTTCCCTTTTTTCTTTCTTCTTCTGCTATTTTTCTTAATTTATACTGCATCTTCCTTTCTACCCATGTCAAATCATCCTCTATTCTCTCTGGACTTCCATATAATAACCTTTTCTTTGTCATCACCTCCCTCTTATGTTCCCATTGTGTGGGTTAAGGTTAATTAATTTAAATTCAGATTTTTGCAGTAGTAAAGATTAAAAAAGTAAGAAGTGCCCGAAATGCATTTCTAAGCCTTTCTGACTCGTAGGTGTAGTTTGAGGTGTAAGGCTAATTAATTTAAATTCAGATTTTTGCACAGATCTTGCGAAGGGCCTATTCAACGTCATAATGAGTGTTAGTAAATTTTAGTTCAAAATTGTGAAGTCAAAGGATTCAGTAGTAAGCAGTTCTCGAAATGCATTTCTTAGTACTTATCACGGGTGGATACATTTTGTGGTATCAAGCTAATTAATTAAAATTCATTTTGTTTCTCAGACCTGGCGAAAGGTTTATTCAACATCATGAATTTAAGTAAATATCTGTTAGAAGTTATGAAGAATAAATGCGATTCAGTAGTAAGAATTGCCCGAAATGCATTTCTCAGCATTTACGACATGTGGGTGTATTTTGAGGTGTCGGCTAATTAATTTAAATTAATATTTTCGCGCACTTCATGCGAAATATCTATTCAACGTCATAATGAATTTCAGTGAATTTCAATTAAGAAGTGTCAAAAAGAAAATGGATTCAGTAGTAAGAAGTTCCCGAAATGCATTTCTCAGCATTTATTACTCATGGGTGTATTTTAAAGCGTCAGGGTAATTAATTTAAATTCAGATTTTTACACAGGTATGGCCAAAGGTCTGTTCAAGGTTATAATCAATTTCGGTAAATTTCAGTTAAAAATTGTCAAGAAGAAAATGGATCCAGTAGAAAGAAGTGCCTGCAATGCAACTTACAGCATTTATTTTTGCACAGATCTTGTGAAAGGTCTATTCAACGTCATAATGAATTTGAGTTAAAAATTGTGAAGGAAAAGAGGGTTTCAATATTAAGAAGTGCCCGAAATGAATTTCTCAGCATGTATGCCTTGTGCATGTATTTGGTGGATTAAGGTTAATTAATTTAAATTCAGATTTTTGCACAGAGCTTCCGAAAGATGTATTCAACGTCATAATAAATTTCACTTAAATATTGTAAATAAAATGGATTTAATAGTAAGAAGTGCTCACAATGCATTTCTCAGCATTTACGCCTCGTGGGTGTATTTTGTGGGGTAAGGCTAATTAATTGAAGTTCATATTTTTGCACATTTCATGCGAAACGTCTATACAACACTATAATGAATTCTAGTAAATTTTAGTCACAAAATGTGAAAAGAAAATGGATTCAGCAGTAAGAAGTGCTCGAAATGAATTTCTCTGTATTTATGATTTTTGAGTGTTTTGAGGGGTAACGCTAATTAATTTGATTTCAGATATTTGCACAGATCTTGCGAAAGGTCTATTCAACGTGATAATGAATTCCAGTAATTTTAAGTTATAAATTATGAAAAATAAAATGGATTCGGAGGTAAGAAGTGCTTGAAATGAATTTCTTAGTATTGACGACTTGTGAGTGTATTTTTAGGGTTAACGCTAATTAATTTAATTTCAGATTTTTTCACAGATCTTGTGAAAGGTCTGTTGAACGTCATAATGAATTACAGTTAAAAATTGTAAAGAAGAAAAGGGATTCAGCATTAATAAGTGCCCGAAACTCACTTCTCAGCATTTATGACTCGTGGGTATTTTGAGGTGTAAGGCTATTTAATTTAAATTCATATTTTTGCACAGATCTAGCGAAAGGTCCATTCAACGTTATAAATATTTACTCTAAATAGCAGTTCAAAGATTTAAAGAAGAAAATAAATCCACTACTAAGAATTGCCTGAAATGCATTTTTCAGCATTTATGACTCGTAGGTGTATTTTGAGCTGTAAGGCGAATTAATTTCCATTCCGATTTTTACACAGATCTGGCAAAAGGTATATTCAACGTCAGAATGAATTTCAGTAAATTGCAGTTCCTTATTATGAAGAAGAAAATGAATTACTAGTAAGTAGTGCTTTAAATTCATTTCTCAGCATTTATACTCCATGGATGTACTATATTTTGTGGGGTAACGCTAATTAATTTAAATTCAAATTTTTGCACACATCTTGTGAAAGGTCTATTCACCGTCCTAATGAATGTCAGTGAATTTCAAATAAAAATGGTTTTAAAACATTGATTCAGTATTAAAAAGTGTTCCAAATGCATTTCTTAGCATTTATGACTCGTGCTGGTATTTTTCTGGGATAAAGCTAATTAATTTAAATCCATATTTTTCCTCGAAATGCATTTCTCAGCATTTTTGACTCATGTATGTATTTTTTGGGGTAAGGCTATATAATTTAAATTTAGCTTTTGTAAACTTCTTGCGAATTATCTATTCAGCGTTATAATAAATAACAGTAAATTTCAGTGCAAAATGGTAAAGGAGGACATGGATTCATTAGTAAGAAGTGCCCGTTTATCGCAGGACTCGTCTTTTGCCAGATTCGGGACCCATTTATCGCGTGATACCTTACCTCCACTCTTTACTTTCGCATCTCTCGGTAAACCAATCGCTAAAAAGGCGGGACTGGATTGATCTTAAAATGAAGATTGCGGTACGTATTTCGAAGTTATCTAGCATGCGCGCGTTGAAATAATTGCATGCTCACATCGCTAGTGAGCGGACCAATCAGCTGTTCTCACTGAAAGGCACCTGCCTTCCAATGAAGTGGTGGCAGCCAGTGAAATTTCTCCTTATTCTGCGATAAGCAGGACCCATTCATTTCAGAAGCCTTACAATAAACGGGTCTTTACTGTATTTAAGATTCATATCTTTGCACACTTCATGCAAAATGTATATACAGCGTGATAATGAATTTCAGTAAATTTCACTTACAAATTTTGAAAATAAAATGGATTCAGCATTTAGAAGTGTTTGAAATGAATTTCTGTGTATTTATGATTTGTGAGTGTATTTTGAGGGGCAACGCTAATTAATTTAAATTCAGATTTTTGCACATATCTTTTGAAAGGTATATTCAACGTGATAATAAACTCCAGTAAATTTCAGTTGCAAATTGTGAAAAATAAAATGAAAATGAACAAGAAAATTTAGATCTTGTATTAGCAAACGTTCATATAAACATATCTAGGTCCATTCCACCGATTTTAAAAGAAGATAGACATCACCTAGCTTTGTCCTTACTAGTAGCCTTAAAAGAAATTGCTTCTACAATACGTAACTTTACTCCACATTTTCCATTACTTGATTATAATTTTTAAAAATGTGACTATTCTAAGCTACATGTTGCAATATTAAACATAGATTGGTCTCCAGTGTACAAGTGTAATGATCCACATACTGCAAGTGACTGTCTATATGATATCTTGTACGCAATTTTTGACAAATATGTACTAAGGTATTCAAAAATCTCTAACCCTAAATTTCCTTGCTGGTACACAAAAAATATAATACGAGATCTTTCATTAAAACTGAAGCTATACAAAAAGAATAATAAGTATAAGAACCCGAACATTCTACGAATATATCAAATTATTAGAGCAAATATTGATCAACAAATTAAAACTGCGTACAAAAATTATATGTTCAAAATCGAAAATTACCTGTTAGCTAACCCTTCGAGTTTATGGGCTTATGTCAATAATACGAAAAAATCATCGAGAATACCGGGAATAATATTCTATCTAGATTCCCAGTTTAAAGATCAACAGCAAATTGTTAATATATTTGCCAACTATTTTGAAAGTGTCTTTAGACCACCTAGCGGTTCAGATAATCAAAACTTATTACGAGATTATTTATCACTTATGGATGACATATTGCACTATTCCACGAGTGAAGTATTAAAAGCATTAAAATCACTTCGTCCAAAGAGGACATTAGGTACAGATTATGTTCCAAGCTTCGTACTAAAGGATTGTGCTATGATTTTTGCCGCATCTTTAACATCAATCTTTAATAATGCACTCTACTGTGGAGAGTTCCCAATAAACTGGAAATCCGTTAGGGTGTACACGATATTCAAAAATAAAGGTAATAACGATGTGTCAAATTATAGACCGATATCTATACTGAGTGGATTTTCTAAGGTATTTGAAATCTGTATATACAGATCTCTCAAAGGCTTTTGACGTTAATGATCATAACATACTCATGTCTATGCTTCAAAACATAGGTCTGTCAGATAAATTACTCGCTCTTTTAAAATCATATATAAGAGATAGACCGAATGATGTGCAATACGATGGATATTCGTCACAAGCATATTATCCGACGTCTGAAGTCCCACAAGGATCAAACTTGGGTCCACTTTTGTTTATAATATAGATGAATGATGTCAATCGAGTACTATCGGACTATCACCTTTTTTACGCTGCCGATAACAAGATTTTCCTGCCAATATCGGGACTTGAAGATTGTTATACATTGAATAATAATATAATAAAGTTTTATTACTGGTGCAAAGGTAATTTATTTTTTATCTTAAGATATCTGAATGCAGCATAATATCTTTTCATCGAAAAGGAAATCCGATAATACATGACTACGTGATAAATAACATTATCTTGGAGAGGGTTTTTGTCGTTCATGATCTTGGACTAATTTTGTATGTAAGACTAACGTTTGAAGACCAGCTAAACGCCTTAGTTAGAAGTGCAAAAAGAACCTTGGGATTTTAGATGCGAACATTTAGAAATTTTACGTCAGTAACGCCATTAAAAATACTATTTAACTCACTTTTTCGCTCAAAACTAGAATATGCATCAATAGTTTCGTCTCCAACATATATAAAGCACAAGACAGTTATAGAAAAGTGTCAAAAAATATTTAAAAAATGTATAGCCTTTGAAGAGGATGGATACTATTTACCTCCGAGATCTGATTATGGTCAATTGGGTAGTATGCTTTTCGCTCCCGTGTTTCACAGGTTGGCACCGGCTGAGGGGAGCGAACGTTCCGTTCCACTGCACGGACTACGGATCTATTCTCTTCTAGTACGCCTTCTCAAGCAATGTCCAACCATACTTTCCCTCGCCCTTCCTAGTTCAGTGATATTTGAAATTGTATTGGAAATAGATTTTTATGCTTTTTTCCTAATCCAGGTGTCAATGCTATACAATACTATACTATAAAATACTATACAATGTCAAAGTAATTCAAATAAGAATTTTGTCCATATAAATTTTTACTTTTACTTTAGTTACTACTTTTTAAGAATTGTTAAAATTTGAATTTTTAATTATTAATTATACTTTTACTTTTTCAGTCCTCCATAATAACGCGATACTAGTTAAACGAAATTCATTCTCGTAGGTTCTTTGGACTGATACGTTAAAATTTTTTTTTAAACAAATGACTGCTTGCGTTTCGATTCATTTCAATTTCCATTAAAAAAGCCGTGCAGTGTGAAAAGTTGAGTGAAAAAATGCAGGGTAAATAGAAATAATGAGAAATAGATTAATGCACGACAGTGTACCTCTAAAGAAAAGGGTGACGGAGAGAAGGGCTGGACATTGGTTGACTTACTGACGTAGTCCGTGCAGTGGAAGGGGACGTTTGCTTTCCTCAGCCGGTGGCTGTCTATGAAGGTCGGGAGCGAAAAGTCAATCTCCCGGTCAATTACTGTGCAGATTTAATGTGTGGTCTTTAGAAGATAGAAGAACTTTATTGTCTATATTGTTTCTCTTCAAGATAATTCAATTTTATATTGATTGTCCGTACTTGCTCTCTATACTACCATTCTCTGTACCTCAATATCAAACAAGACTGCAAAAACTTTTCTATCTTCCCATGCCTTCATCTAATTTAGAATTGAGAACCCCTCTCTATCAGCTAAGTAACAATGTAAACCAAATATATACAAATGCTATTGATATTGAACCATTTAACGCTTCACTTTTGAATTCCATGCAAAAAGCTAAAGAATATGTATTAGGAACGTAAGAACGTTTGGATCGACATAACATGCGCTTGAAATAAAACTGTATTTTGTACATGTAGAACTGTAAATGTTCCTGGATTTTAGGGCTTAAGATTCTAAATAAATAAATAAATAAAATGGATTCGGTAGTAAGAAAGGCTTGAAATAAATTTCGCAGTATTTATGGCTTGTGAGTGTATTTTGAGGGTTAAGGACATGTGGTACTTAAAAAATTATCGATTTTACCAGTTTTATATTCCCCCGGCTTTTTTATAGAATAATAAATACTTTGTCTTAAAAATTTGGGAAATAATAACGAACATACTAACGGACGTCCCTGCACACATTTTTTTGTGAATTAATTAAAAAATATATAATTTTGCTAAATTTGATTAATTTGCATGGCGCTTAGGAGTTAGTATAGATTTTATCAGTGTTAGATTCACCCGGATTTTTTTCTATATTAATAAATATTTTTCTTTAAAATCTGAGGAATGATCTCGAACATGCTAACGGACGTCTCTGCACCCTTTTTTGTGGGTTAATTCCTAAAAGTTTGATTTTGATAAAAACGTGTGTATATTTCAAGGTTATGTTTGTTACAATCCTCTGCAATAATTATTCTAGAGTTCTTACGGACAGCATCGGTACGACAGAGAAGTACATTATCAGAATGACAGAGAGCTGAAAAATGACCCTAACCTCAAAATAATGCACATGCGTAAAATTTTGATTCAGCACAATACAATTTTTTTTGGAGATTATCTCTCAAAAAAGAGTCTAGGGACTCCGTTATGATATTTTATAGCATCGAGAAGTATCGACGCAGTATCTCGAAGTATAAGCATCGACGAAGTATCACATGCCCTTGGCGCTAATTAATTTAAATTCGGATTTTTGCACAGTTCTTGCGAAAGATGTATTTAACGTCATAGTGAATTTCAGTAAATTGTAGTTAAATATTGTGAAAAAGAAAGTGGATTTAGTAGTAAGAAGTGATCACAATGCATTCATCAGCATTTATGCCTGGTGGATATATTTTTTGGTTAAGGCTAATTAATTTACATTCAGATTTTTGCACACTTCATGCGAAATGTGTATTCAACGTCATAATTATTTTCAGTGAATATCAGTTAAAAGTTGTGAATAATAAAGGGCATTTAGTACTAAGAAGTGCCCGAAATGCATTTGTCAGCATTTGTGACTCGTGGTTGTATTTTGGAGGGGTAAGGCTGATTAATTTAATGTTAGATTTTTTGCACAGATTTTGCGAAAGGTCTATTGAACATCCTAATCAATTTCATTTAAAAATTGCAAAGAAGAATAGGGATTCAGTAGTAATAAGGGCTCAAGTACATTTCTCAGCATTTATTACTAATGGGTGTATTTTGAGGGGACTAAATACATTAAATGAAGACTTTGTCACAGATCTTGTGAAAGATCTATTCAACATGATAATAAATTTTAGTTATAAATTGTAAAGAAAAAAAGGGATTCATTGGTAAGAAATGCTCGAAATACATTTCTCAGCTTTTATGACTTTTGAGTGTATTTTGAGTTCTAAGACTAACTAATTTAAATTCGTATTTTTGCATAAACCTGGCGAAAGGTCTATTCAACTTCATTATGAATTTCAGTTATAAATTGTGAAGAAGAAAAGAAATTCAGTATTAAGAAGTGCCCGAAATTCATTTCTCAGCATTTATGACTCGTGGGTGTGTTCTAAGGGGTAAAGATGAATAATTTAAATTCAGATTTTTTCACAGATCTTGCGAAGGGTGTATTTAACTTCATAAAGAATTTCAGTTAAAAATTGTAAAGTAGAAAAGAAACTCAGTCGTAAGAAGTGCTCGAAGAACATTTTTCAGCATATATATGACTCGTGGGTGTATATTGAGCTGTAAGGCTAATTAATTTCTTTTACGATTTGTGCACAGATCTGGCAAAAGGTATGTTCTACGTCATAATGAATTTCAATAAATTTCAGTTAATTATTGTGAAGAAGAAAATAGATTTAGTAGTAAGATGTGCTCGAAATGCATTTCTCAACATTTATGCCCCGTGGATGTATTTTGTAGGGCAAGGCTAATTACTTTAAATTCAGATTTTTGCATACTTCATGCGAAATGTTTATTCAACGTCATAATTATTTTCAGTGTATATCAGTTAAAAATAGTGAATAATAAAGGGCATTTAGTACTAAGAAGGGCCCGAAATGCATTTCTCAGCGTTTATGATTCGTGCGTGTATTTTAGAGGGGTAAGGCTGATTAATTTAAATTCGCATTTTTGCCCAGATCTTGCGAAAGGTCTATTAAACGACATAACCAAGCTTTCTAATTTTGAAGTACTTCAATTGCCTACGTCATCCGACCCCCTTCCGGTTCGCGTTGATATTTCGTATTTCATACAGATGGACACAAATGTAAATAGATACTCGTTTTTATTGTAAAATAAAATAATTTGCAATGAAAACCGCAAATGTAACTATATACATGAAATGTCTGTTTCTGAGAACTCTGCGTACTCCAATGGCGATGGAAATACTCTAAATAATAATTTAAATCTCTCAATCTCATCTGTTACCGATAAGTTAAATTTACTCGCTAAGCCTAAATGGCATACTCCTGGAAAGAAATCTTGGGATGATAAAGAATGTAGAGTCAAGCACCGTAGGCTTAGACAATCTTCAAATGTCTTTAAAAGTTCGGGTATTTCCGATGCGGAGGGGGTAAAATACCTAGAAACCAAAAGATCTTTTCTGGAGTTACGTAGGTCCAAGAAGAGGCAATATGAATATGCACTGCTGCATTCACTAGCGGCTTGTAATAATTCTAAGGATTTTTTTTGGCAGCGGTCAATAGATTCAGACTGCGGTCTCCTTCCACTAACAATATAAGACATGCATGGAAAGACCTTCTTTTTTCTCTTTATCCGATTGGGCCTCCCATTTGCATACAGTGGATTGTAAATAAACACCCTTTGTTGGACTGTGATATCTCGATTGATGAAATTAAAGCCTCTTTATTGACTCTACAACGTGATCTGGGCTGAGGAAAGAGTCCCAGCTAGCTGGGCCAAATTACATGCATTTATGTTGTATAAAAAGGGTGATAAATCTGACTCTTATAATTACCGGGGAATTGCCCTTATAAATACTATTACTAAGATCTTTTCTCAGATCCTGTTGACGAGATTGACTGCGTGGGTCAACGAGGTAAACATTCTCCTAGAAAATCAGGCCGGCTTCAGGCCTGAAAGTAGTTGTATTGATCATATTTGCACTTCAACTTCTTTAATTCAAATCCATTTGTCTATCCCAAAGCGACGAATCTTTACTTTTTATATAGATTTTAAAAAGGCTTTCGTCTCAGTAAACCACTGTCACCTATGTAGCAAACTCCTAAGGATATGCATGTCCACAAAAGTTATACGAATTATAAAAAATCTCTATGATAACGCTAATATGTCTATTCGTACTTGCGAGGGTCTGACTTCGTCCGTAAAGGTAACTTTTGGGGTGCTTCAAGGTCAGATCCTTAGTCCTCTCCTTTTTGCACTTTTTATATATGATCTAGAAGAGTACTTACGAAATCACGGTCTGCATGGAATTTCAATAGATCACTTATGTGACGTTATGCTACTTGCTTATGCTGATGACATAGTCATATTCGCTCACTGTCAGACTGACTTACATGCAAAAATTAACCTTATTGCCCAACACAGTATGAACAATTTTTTAACGGTCAACGAAGAAAAATCGAAAGTTATGGCATACCACAAAGGTCGGCTATGTGAACACAAATCCTTCTACGCATAGACTCAGTTGGAGGTAGTGAGCGAATTCCTCTGTCTCGGTGTCAACACATCAGACTCGGGTCTTTTTTATAAAGAGTTCATAAAAAGAATGTCTGCTGCGAATATTGCTATGGGCGCTGTTTCAAGAATTTTATTCGCATCTAAATCTAATGCCTGGAAAACTAAGACTACCCTTTTTCGTAGCCTCACACTTTGTGTTCTTTTTTACGCAATAGAAGTCTGGGGATTAAGGTACTTTGATTCAGTCGACAAATTACAGTTCTCTTTCTTTAAAAAAATACTAGGCTTACCAACATACACACCGAATTTTGCCCTCCGCTTAGAGACAGGTCGATTACAGTTAGCTTATGATATATTTAAGCCGGCGCTGAGATGGTTGTCAATGTTGTTGGGTATGCCTGATGATAGGTATCCCAAAAGATGATTTCTTAAATTGAAGGCAATGTCCTTAAAACCTGATTGCAACCCGAAGTATAACTGGGTTCTGCAGCTCAAAAATATGTTCACTCTATGTAACTCGGAGAATATGTGACTTGACTTGGATTCTACGTCGATCATAGAAAATATGGATGTTTTTCTAAATAATTTTTCTGATTATCTCTGGCGTTCCGACTATGATTGATCTCTCCATTCAAGTAGTCTCCAAGTCTTCCCACATCTTAAATTTTGACTCAAGAATATCAATCTTAGGTCACCCAGCAACCACGACAGTCAACAGCCAGTATTGGCTGAGTCTTTTAAACTCTAATTGTCCACACGAGCTGCGCAAAGTTGCATCGTATATCCGGCAGATTCTACAAATAAGAGCATTTATTCTGGAGACGTGACTGTCTTAACAACCTTAAACAATTATTTCGCTTGTACAATTTTTGTAAGTTACTTCTTTTTATTCTGCTGCTTAATCTGGTTGCACATGATTACTTTTTGTTTATATTTGTATCTTGCATTGTTACTCATTTGTATCGACCTTAGGTCGAAAAAACAAATTATTGAATAATAATAATAAAATCAGTTGGTTAGCCACTCGGGCTTCACCTCAGAGGTCCGGGGTTCGATCCCTGAGCCGGTACCTCTAGAAATTTTTCAATGTACCTTTACTGAGGTTCTGGTGGTTCGGAACCCACCTTAAGCTGTAGGTCCCCCCATCGTGTACTTGATTGCAACCCAGTCCATCAATTATGGGGTAAAAAAACCAGGCTTTGTCCAATATGTCTAGGCAGACTGCTCTCAGATCAGATCCGTTACTCCCGGCACAATGCGTCGCGATTGTCACCCCGCAGGTTTTCACAATTTGAACTTTGTTTATAATCTTCCTTAACGTCCGTTTGCACAAAGCAGGATTTTCGGCTGGTTGAGTAGTTAGCCTCACGCAGAAGGATTGCACACAGTCTCCGATATCGGCCTTCTACTACAACGCATCTCTCCAGTTAACGTCCTAAAATTCTCCCTTGCCGGACTTCCCTTTATCGGAGTTAAACCTTGAGAGCGACAATACACGGCGCGACACGTGCGAGGAAAAGCGAACAGAGCGAGGAAGCATCAAAGGTGCCCTATAACAGTCGGACTTCTTACCTAGCAAGGCAAGAGAGCTGGTTGATGAATGCTGCTGAGCCAGGTCGCGAATCAACCTCGTCTCCATGCACTGTTTCTATGTCGTTAGATTTTGCTGTGTTAATTCGAAGTATTGCTTTGGTATCTCAGCCCTCACCATCAATCCTGCAAGTTTTTAATTATAAATGTTTTAACCACTGTTGTTGCTTATGATAAATCTGGAAACATTATTAATTATTTCCGAGCCTGTTAAAAACAACATTCTTGTCAGTTTGTTTATTGTTCTATTGTTTTGATAGTAACTCAGTTAATCGGGCCAGAATGTTCAAATGATTATTAGTTTAACTATTTATTTTTAACAATAATTAAAGTCTCTATTATTGCATTTGCAGTTTCTTATAATTTATTCCGATAATTATAGTTTTAGGGAGTAAAGAGATTTTGAGCAATTCCTTTATTGGTCTACGTTTTAATGGTGTTAATAGTCGAATCGATCTTCCCACGCTTTATGAAGAGTATTGATATTTCTGACTAGGGATAGTGTTATTGATTCATATTGTTTGGTGTGATACCAATCCATAATGCATCTTTCTATATGTACGTAATAGATAGTTGAATAAACTTAAAGGATTTTACCTAAATAAGATTTTCATGTTTAATAACAATCTTCATTGTTAATCAACATCTTTAAGTCGAGTTGAGTCTCGCGATTATTTGGATGATAGGAAGGCTAGGAGGTGACATGAGCGTAGGCCGAGAAAAGAAGCTGACGTGCGCCATTGTTCTCCAACATTGTACTCGGTGTAGCGCAGTCAATTTATTGCGATTCTCATGTGTTGGGTTGCTCTCTCTTTCTCTTTAGCCTAATAGTCTTATGTATGCTACAATATTTCCACGGGAGGTGCACCACATTGGCCACGGCCATGAATACTATTAATTGTGTAGCTGTGGGGAACAGCAATTAAAGAGAATTTTTCGATTGCCTACTCTCACATGACCCACCGTAACAATGTTAATTAATTTCAATTCCGACTTTTGCACAGATCTAAAAAAGGTATATTCAACATCATAATGAATTTCAGTAAATTGCAGTTAATTATTGTGAAGAAGAACATGGATTTAGTAGTAACAAGTGCTCTAAATGCATTTCTCAGAATTTATGCCCCGTGCATGTATTTTATGGGTAAAGGCTAATTACTTTAAATTCAGATTTTTCACACTTCCTGCGAATTGTTTATTCAAGGTCATAATTATTTTCAGTGAATATCAGTTAAAAATTGGCAATAATAAGAAGGCATTCAGCAATAAGAAGTGCCCGAAATGCATTTCTCAGCATTTATGACTCGTGGGTGTATTTTAGAGGGGTAAGGCTGATTAATTTAATTTCAGATTTTTTGCACAGATCTTGCGCAAGGTCTATTCAACATTCTAATCAATTTCAGTTAAAAATTGTAAAGAAGAATAGGGATTCAGTAGTAATAAGGGCTCAAGTGTATTTCTCAGCATTTATGACTACTGGGTGTATTTTGAGGGGACTAAATACTTTAAATGAAGACTTTGTCACGGATCTTGCGAAAGATCTATTCAACACGATAATGAATTTGAGTTAAAAATTGTAAAGAACAAAAGAGATTCATTGATAAGAAATCCTCGAAATACATTTCTCAGCTTTTATGACTCTTGAGTGTAAGGCTAATTAATTTAAATTCAGATTTTTGCACAGATCTTGCCAAAGGTCTATTCAATGTCATAATAAATTTCTGTTAAAAATTGTGAAGAAGAAAATGGGCTCAGTAGTAAGAAGTGCTCGAAATGTATTTCTCAGCACTTATGACCCATGAGTGTATTTTGAGAGGGGAAGCTCATTAATTTAAATTTAGATTTTTGCACAGATCTGGCGAAAGGTCTATTCAACGTCATAATGAATATCAGTATATTTTCGTTCGAGATTGTGGAGAAGAAAAGGGATTCAGTAGAAAGAAGTGCTCGAAATACATTTCTCGGCATTTATGACTCTAAGTATACGTTTAGAGATAAGGCTAATTAATTTCAACTCAGATTTTTGCACACTTCATGCCAAATGTCTGCCCAACGTCCCAATTAATTTCAAACCAAACTAGTCCCCGGTTATGAGCATTTTTTTTTGTGTTCACTGTGTCCACACGGATTGAGATATTGCGTTTAACGTTTAACAGATTGAATAAAAGGCACTAAAGAACGTTTGTATACATCAATATGTTTATCATTTTTAGGAAAGTTTATTTATAAATTGATGAAATAGGATATTTACATTCGAGTTATAGCACTTTGCAGATAATGTTTGGTTCAATGCATTTCAGACTTTTTGATTTGCGTATATTGAGCACTGATACAAACATTGGACTAAATCGTCTAAACCTTAAAGAAAATTAATATAAACAATACAATTTGCACATTCGTTGCAAATAAAAAATTCAGTTTCTGCACACACACGTAATCTATCATTATTTCTGGAGCATTATTAGCGATTTCTAGCGGTGAAAAAAAGAAACTTTGAACGTCGATAAAGTCGAGATCACGTAACTAAGTTCGTTCATGAAATTTTTATGTAGAGAATGAAATGATTTTCATTTTTTTTGTCCTCACTACGTCCACACGAATTGAGATATCGTGTGCAGAATTTAGGAAGTTATACAGAAAGCACTAAGAAACGTTTGTATATATCAAAATGTTTATAATTACGAAGAAAGTTTTCTATTAAAATACTACAGGAGTAGTAAATAAACTTTTAACGTCGATAAAGTAGATGCCTGGATTTACAAAAATCGAAGAACATCTACAAAAAATAATTAAAATTTTCTAATCGTCATATATTGTTGTGGATTTTTTGTACTGGTGTGAAACAATTCTAAGAATAAAAATAAAATTTCGCCTGGGGGCGAAAGACAAAGCGACTCCGACGCTGAGTCCCGCTGGTTGTTTCACTGCCCACAATAGTTATCAGCTGATCGATTTAACGTCAAGAATTATGGAAGTTAGTTGGAGAACTCCAGCGAGTAAATTTTAGCACATTGCTAGTGTTGCTATGTTTCCAATTTGAAATTTATCTTTTATTTTTAGGACCAAAAAAATGAAAATCATTTTACACAAAAATTTCATGAACGAACTTAGTCACTTGATCTCGACTTTATCGATGTTCAAAGTTTCTGTTTTTCTCCGCTAGAAATCGCTAAAAATGCCCAAAAAATAATGACAGGTTACGTGTGTGCAGATACTTATTTATTGATTTGCAACGAATGTGCAAATTTTATTGCTTATATTAATTTTTTTTCAAGGTTTAGAGGATTTACTATAAAATTGGTGTCAGTGCTCAATATGAGCAAATCAAAAATTCTAAATTACATCAAACCACAAATGATCTGCAAAGTGATATAACTCGAATAGTAATATCCTATTTCATCAATTTATAAATAAACTTTCTTTAAGAATACCAATATATTGATGTATACAAACGTTCTTTAGTGCTTTTTATTTTATCTGTCAAAGTTTAAACACGATATCTCAATCCTTGCGGACACATTGAACACCAAAAAAATGTTCATAACCGGGGACTAGTTTGGTCATGTGGTCACCGAAGAGCATGCCGTTAAGAGTGCTCGAAATGCATTTCTCAGTATGTATGACTCGTGGGTGTATTTTGTGGTGTAAGGCTAATTAATTTTAATTCCGATGTTTGTACAGATCTGGCGAAAGGTCTATTCAACGTCATAATGAATTTCAATTAAAAATTGTAAATTAGAAAAGGGATTCAGTAGTAAGTAGTGCTCGAAGAACATTTCTCAGCTTATATATGACTCGTGGGTGTATTCTGAGGAGTAAGGCTGATTACTTTAAACCCAGATTCTTGCACAGATCTTGCGAAGAGTCTATTCAACGTCATAATGAATATCAGTAAATCTCAGCTCAAAACTGTAAAAAAGAAAATTTATTTAGTAGTAAGATGTGCCCGAAATGCATTTCACAGCATTTATGACTCGTGGTTGTATTTTGAGGTGTAACTCTAAATAATATAAATTCATATTTTTGCACACTTAATGCGAAATTTTTATGCAACGTGATAATAAATTTCAGTTATAAATTGTGAAAAATAAAATTGATTCAGTAGTAAGAAGTGCTTGAAATGAATTTCGGGGTATTAAGACTTGTGAGTGTATTTTGAGGGGTTAACGCTAGTTAATTTAAATTGCGATTTTTTCAAAGATCTTTTGAAAGGTATATTCAACATGATAATGAATTCCAGTAAATTTCAGTTTAAAATTGCGAAAAAAACAATGGATTCGGCATTAAGAAGTGCTTGAAATGTATTTTTCAGTATTTATCACTTGTGAGTATATTTTAAGGGCTGATTCTAATTAATTTAATTATGATTTTTGCATGGATCTTGCAAAAGGTTTATTTAACTTCATAATGAATTTCAGTTAAAAATTGTGAAGAACAAAAGGGATTCAGTATTAAGAAGTAACCGAAATTCATTTACCAGCGGGTGGCTCGCCATGCAAATGCGCTGAGTCAGTTTCGTGAAGAACGGTCGAAAATGAAACACTGGCACCACTAGTGCGACGCCCTACATTTGAATGAAAGTCAAGTAGTGTAAAACTTTAAAATATAAAGCTTACGTCTTTAACGTTTAAAACGAATAAACTAAATGTTCAGGCATGATATAAAAAATGTATTTTATATTTTGAATAACTTAAATGGCCCTAATGTATTATTACATTGTAATAAAAATATACATGAAATAATAAAAATCATAATTTTTAATATTTAGTGTTTTTATTGGTCCCTAAAAACGTAAAAGAATATAATTATTGAGGCTATTAACTTTTCTCTACATTTAGTCATTTGTTTTTTCAAACATTGAATTAAAAGTTGGAGATATAAATTAAATATGGAGTAAAGACATCGGTTTATAGCTCCGAACTGTCGTTTAGAGTACGACTCAACCCGCTCAAACCGGACAAAAAAAAGTGTTTTTATCCATCCAAAAAAATTAGGTTGAACATTGGAAAAAAGCAGCTAAGCGTGATTAAACTGATTTTACATTTAAAACCCGGACAGGTAGTGTGTGAAAATCACTTTTTACAGGATCGGATAACTTATAAAAAGGAAGTTTTATCTCCTGATGGAGCGGTAATGGTGTTAAGTATTGTAATTTATTTGAATTGATGTCACTTAAACTAATCGAATGGCTCTGACTCTTTCATAACTTCATTGATTTTTAAAATTTTAATATATTCTTCTTGTTGTCAAACTTTTAGATTATTGTGATAGTGTGTAAAGTTATAGATTTAATGTTTGTTTTTTTTTTTAATATTTTGAGACCCTTACTACCTTTAAAATAAATGTAAAAGTTTTTGACAAAGGATTCAAAAATGTGAATTAAAACATCAGCCTTCAAACAATGCTCAGGGTAGTTCAGAAATTGAGATGGCAAAACCCCAGGTTTTAATTTAGGTTTCTTATACGATTCTGACCGTAAGAAAATCTTTATTTTACAATTATAGTTGACTTTAATACTTAAATTTATTATTAAGCAGAATATATCAAAACTTAAAATCAATCTATTAAAGAACACGTTAGAGCAATTTGATTATTTTAGTTTAAAGAGCATCGGTGTAAACAAATCGTAATACTTACCGCCATAACCATTCCATCAGGACGTAAAACTTCCATTTTCGAAATAATTTGATACTTTGAAAAGTGATCTTCACACACTACATATCCAGGTTTGAGAACAAAATCCTTTTTGCCATGCCTGATTGCGTGTTGCCAATGTTCAACCTCATTTCTTGGAACGGAGAAAAACACTTTTCTTACGTTGCTTGAGCGGGTTGCGTCATACCCTGTTCGACAGGTCGGAGCAAGTAATTGGCCCAAAGTTAAATTACTATGTTAAAAATTTATTTTCCTTTGAAAAAAATTGTCCACTTTCCCCGGTACTGGCACAGTACTGACCCAATACAGATTTCCGGAGGACTAGTACTGATTGGTAGTGCTCCGCACTATTGTTGTCTAGTACCGGCTGGGTACTGCAACACAGTATTAGTGGTGTACTGGGAAGCGGCTGGCGTATGTAATAGGGATGGGCGATTCTGGATCGATTCTTCAAAGGTCGTTCTTTTTCACTCAAAAGATCAATCTTTTGAATCGATTCTTTACTATTCAATTTCTTATTGGATCGATTCTTTACCCCCAGAATCGAAGAAGCGATTCTTTTATTTTTATTTATCTCTCCATGCTATACTTTCGTGACCGCAGCAAACATTTTTGATCTTTATTGCTTTTTCCTATAATTTTTTCTTTTGTGCCAAAGACTGCATCTCAATCTAAGCGCAAGCGCAACCTGCGCTCAAAATGTTCACTATTAAAGTTTCGAAATGGAATATATCTCTTTTTATATCCTTTATTGTTAGGAAGAGAGGCCTGAAATTTTTCGTAGCATCAAAGTTGCATGTGTAGGGAGCCGTCTGATTTCTTGACTTTCTTTTAATTGCGCTATGCGTGACCATATTTTGCAGGATCATGACAGACTAGTATATTTTAGTAGACAGAAGAAAGAATAAGGTAAATGAAATTATATTTATGTATTATGTATTAGTTACTACAAAATATGTTAATATTATGTAATATTTTTATGTGGGAAAAGGAATAAACAGTGTCAATTGTCGATCTTTAATCATTTTATTTAAAATTCAATAAATTTAATGATTTATAGTTAAATATAAACTATTTCTGACATTTTTACATGGATCTTAAAAGATCGATTCTTTCAGGATCGATTCTTCTTCGGTTGTTTTTATTACGCATCAACTTTGTCCACTCATCATCATACGACTGCATATTCTCGTAAATGTCAAAGTGTCGTTTATCCAGCCGCCAGCTTGAATTAATTAAATCACTCAGGAAAGTTTCATTCCTTAAATAGTAAAGTTTGTTTACCCTGTTGCCATCTTGAATTAACATCGGTCGGTTCGTTGGTTGTGATTTCCTCCCTTTCCTTCGGCAGGTGGGAGAGTCACTTAAGAGTAGTCCTAGGAGAGAGCTTTAGTATTGTTAATTAAATACACGCTACCTTGGGTGGTGAGAGTTCGAGCGGCTTGGGGCGCGAGCTCGATGGGAAAGGCACGCAACTCCAGTAGGTCATCCTCCCTGAATGGCCTAGGTCCTGCAACACTTCCTTGAGAGAAATCAGGCTACCGTTCTCCAAGTTAGAAACACCTGTAATCGACGGATAACTTTCTACGTCTCCTCGATAACCTCTTCCCGAGGAATGGCTTAATTGTCGGGTTTGGGCGCGTTCCGAAGAGAAGGTTGGCCAGCTGGAAGCCCTTTGGCACGGTTTCGGCGATCCACACGATTTCTCTTCTTTCGTTGGTGGTGTGGGGAAGATAGGGCCCAGGTTTCCCTGTTGGTCAGCAAGGACTCGGCGAAATCTTTTTTATCAGCGGTTATATAGACTCGGCAATCCTTTCTGTGCAGTAGTTATGTTGGCTCAGTCGACTCACTCGTAGTCGGTCCATCTAAAGTCAAAAAGATATTCTACGGTGGTACCAAGAGGTTACTAGGGTTCGAGGCCATCAAGGTAGAGGACCGAGAAGTAGTATGATAGGGAAGGATCTCAGATCCTTTTAGGAAGAAGACCGAGAACCAGTAGAATAGGGAAGGATCCCGTATCCCCTAGATGGAGAACCGAGGGCGGAGAAGGTAAAGAAAAAAGAAATCTTATAGAAGATTGGAGAGCAAGTGCAGAATAAGATTAAATTTTATCAATATCACTTACCGACTTCGAGTAAATCTAACGACGCAGAAAAAGATAGCCAAGCTGGTTATAGACGCTTCCAGTCTTCTGCGGCTTTGTTCCCCGAACTCGAAGTTGATTCTAGTTTTTTTCCTTTTTGATACACTGGGTAAAGTTAGTAAGTCGGGGTTTTTTCGAAATTAATACGTTGGGTTAGGTTTTCGAAATGGATAAGTCCTGTTTTTGGTCCAGTGCTTCGCCACCAATAGAAATGTATTCGTCTGAATTATCGCGTTACACAATAGGTAGCTCGCGGACACTGATTGATTGCAGTGATCCCAGATCTGAAACGAGGTTCACTCCAATACTATTACAGGCCTATGTCCTTGTGAATAAAGTAAGAGACGATGTACATGACTGGGTTGCGCACGCAATCCATTTCTCCTCTTGTGAATTTGAGAACTCAAAGGTGCACGATTGCCGGTCGAAAAACTTCCGCGGTTCTATTTATATTTCGATCCGTTTTGAAATAAAGTCAAGAAATTGGGATTTTAATGTTTCCAGGTTTCGATGCTTCGATTTTGAAGCTATATTTTTTCAGGTGTAGAATATTGTATTAATACTATTATATATATTATTAATGTTAATATTATACAAACTCCTGTTAAAAAAAAAACAAGAATTTAACCATTAAATTTGGACTACAACGAACAAACGAAAACAAAAAGTCCTATTGTAATCTGATAAAAACAAAAAGAAAAAAAAATTTCTGACAAAAATAAAAAAAGAGGAAAGAAAAATGAGAAGGAAGCCAACCACATCCCCTTACTTCTCTTGACATTATCCCAGTCAAACTCATGGTCCACATCCACAAATTCCTTTGTATGTCTGGCAACAACACTCTTATAACAGCGTCCGAAACGAACATAACTTTTGTGTTCCTCTATCCTAGTATTAAGAAATCTCCAAATCTGTCCCACATAATTCATCTTACAGATCCTGCAAGTGATCTTGTAGACAACACCACCCTTTTCAAAATTATCCAAAGGATCTTTGCAAAAATTTACCACTCAATCCATTTTAAATGGTATAAAAAAAATAGTATCAATTAAAAAATTTTTTAACATGAGTTCAATAGTTTTAGACATTTGACCAAAAAATGGAAGAACAAAGATATTAAACGAACTATATTCCTTTAACTCTTTCTGATTATCTGTAAGCAAATTATTACTCTCTTTGTTTTTGATTTGTTGAACTCTAATTGCAATATATTTCTCAATTAACTTCTGTGAATAATGATTTAGAAAAAGAATATTCCTAACAATATTCAAATTTCTTGTGTGAAATGAAAAATGGAACAAACCTAGAGCTCTGTCAACTAAGTTTTTGATTGATGCAATTTTGTTTTGAAAGGGATGAGCAGAAAGTAAATTTAAAATTCTAACTTAATATGTACTTTTTCTATACCAATTGGTAATAATATTACCATCCCAACCCTTAATTACTTCTATTTTGGATTCTGCTTGGATGAAAACTTTTAAAAGTATCAATGACCATCTGCAACTTTTCTAGAAGAACGCATAATAAGGTATCGTTGACAAACCGGAAATAAAAAAGAAAAAGAAAATCTAATTTCCTCAAGAGAAAACCTCCAAATCTTCCATCACTATTTCTGCTCGAATTTTTTTTCAGATTACAATAGAATTTTTTGTTTTTGTTTGTTCGTTGTGGTCTAAATTTAGTCGTTGGATTCTTGCTTTTTTTTAACAGGAGATTGCATTAATTTGATTATTGGACGCTAAATAGGGTTTTTAATTTGGATTTTAATCTAATTTAAACTTATTAAATTTTGTTAATATTATAATTATATTATATTATATCATACACTATAAAAGTCTTCTTATTCTATTTTGATCTACATTTAAAAGAAATTCAAGAAATTGGCGATTTTAATGATATTTGACAATTTCGCGCAATTTAAAAATAAAAATATATATGAAATATCAGAATATTAATACCGTGATTAATATTTTCTTGTTTATCATATTGTGTTTATTATATTGTTTACTTTATATTTTGTATATTATTGTACATAATGAAAATAAACTATATAATTAAGTATGTGATATTATAATAATGTATAGAATAGAATTTATTGTCTTTATTGTATACTTTTACTTTTACTTGTTTTATTTCAAATGATTCTCACAAATAAATTTTTTAATTTTGAAAGACTATTTAAATTTTTTCGGTTTAACAGATAAATTCAACTTCAAACGCTTAAAACTCCAGCACAATCATTTACAGCTAATTAATATTAATATCTGTTGATATAATATTCTTATAATTATAATATCATATATAGTTAATTATATATTATATTAATTCTATTATAATGTAACGAAATGTAAGCATAAAATATATCTGGTGTGATAGTATTAATCACGGAATTAATATTCTGATATTGCATATAGAAGAGTTAATCGCGCGAAACATTGAAATCATTAAAATCGCCAATTTCTTGCATTTCTTTAAAATGTGGAATAGTTGATAGAATATTAATATTAATACTGTGCTATGTACAATTGAAATTGGACTCACAATATTGCCAACACTTTTTTCCCGTGAAATTGGTAAAATACATTTCGATATTTCATTTATTTTTTTCTAACAGGTGTAATTAAGATTTTTTAAATTCTAATTTTATAGTAATAACAGTTAGATGGTATAAAATTTAACAGCTTAACCAATTCCCAAAAAATAAGATATTTTTATTAAGATTTCTTCTTATATTTTACATCTGTTTTGAGTTCTACAAAATAATATTTGTAAGATTTTTTTCAAAATTATCCGCTTTTACAGTTGTATTGTCGTTTAGTTTTAGTTTTCTTTTATAAAAAAATGGAATTTCACTCTGCGTACAATACAAGCTTTAAAATTTTTCGCGTCACCTATAATGACTAATTACTGTCCAATAAGGGTATAAAACTTGAATTGACACGTTTCACACACGTGTAATTTGCATTGTAAAGAATGGTGAGTATTTGAATTTAAGAAAACGATAAGGTGTGTTGTCAAGAAATTATCCACATATTTCTTTAAAGTGTTTTTCTTTTAAACTATTGATATACATATTTATAGATAGGTAACACAGCTAGATTCATCCCGTGTAAAAACTGCCTTATTTAACCTTATTAATAAAAAGGTCCTGATAAGGCCCGGAAAAGGTTAACGTGTTGGTAAAATGTTATAACGGCCCATATAAGGGACGGATATGTACCAAATCAGGGTGCGCTTCTTATAAACATGGTGCCCGGACACGGACCCTTTTTTACGCCCCTGATCAGGCGTCCGCAGGAACCAGATAAGAGCGCCTCCTTTGTTAGTATGGCGTCCGGATTGAGTCCGCTTTCACGGAACGTACGCGTTGCTGATGCGGTCCGCTTTGCAGCAGTAAATAGTTCGTTGTTTTTTTTTTCATATGTGTCTAACCAGCAAACATGGTTACAGAACAGATTTCTAACTGTTCTAGAACACAATAGAACGTGTTCTAGAACAGGTTAGTAACAGGTTACGAACATGCGAGTAACTATCTCATCCCCCATACGCTACAACAATTCTGTAACAGATCTAGAGCGCTCGACAAACGATCTGTCATATTTCTAGAACAATTGTAGAACTTTGGTACGCTGCGTTGTAAAATATCTAGGATATATTTTGATCCGAGAAAGCGCGTACGCAGTCCCGGCTAACAAAAATAATATGTCCGAGATATGCACATTAGGGATATTTGCAAGGTTCAGCTCTCGAACGTAGTGCAATGCAAGAGCCTCGCCCTGGAGAAACCGCCTTGATGACCACGGTAGCCTCTACATGAGGTAAGTATCAGAGCTGCCAGATCGTGGATGAAATTTACCCCCACCATACCTACCGTTTGGGAGCCCCAAACAGATGGTGCATGATTACCACAGTGAGTTCGTATGTAAGCCGAAAATGCACGATTCGACTTCGAAGTTCTGCTGTACGATGATTGCCGATCTGAAGGCTTTGGAAGACTTCGGTGGTCTTCTATTTATATCTTGCTCCCCATTTGAAAGAAATTGAAGAAATTGGC
>NC_046658.1:10260677-10272674 GCF_010883055.1 Belonocnema kinseyi
AGTTGTAGGTGTTTCAAAAGATTTTAAAGGATTTGAATATTTTTAGAGAATTTAAAAAAATTGCAAGGAATTTTCAATTGATTACAGTAATTTAATATGACACTTTAAGGGATTTGATATATTTTAGGATATTTTAATAGATTTCTAGTAATTTTCAAATTATTTTAATAATTTAGTGTGAGCTTTTTAAGGATTTTAAATATTTCAGGGTATTTTTTAAATTCAAACAATTTTCAAGAGCTTTGAAAAATTTTAAAGATTTCACAAGATTTTTAAGGATTTTAAATATTTGAGAATATTTTAAAAAATGTCAAGGAATTTTCAACTGATTTTCATAATTTAAGGGAATTTCAAAGAATTAAACCAATTTTAAAAGAGTTATTTAAAAAAAATTTAAATACTTTAGAAATTTTTATAAAAAGTCCTAGGTATTTGAAAAGATTTTAAAGGATTTGAAAAATTTGAGAGAACTTTAAAAGATTCCAAGAAATTTCAATTGATCACAGTATTTTAGAATGATATTTTAAAGGATTTGATGTATATTTTAGGGTATTTTAATAGATTTCAAGTCATTTTCCAATTATTTTAATAATTTAGTGTGAGATTTTAAAGGATTTGAAATTTTTCAGGGTATTTATAGAATTTTAAGATATTTTCAAGAGCTTTAAAAAATTTTAAAAGGTTTTTAATGATTTTAAACATTTGAGGATGTTTTGAAAGATCTCAAGGAATTTTGAACTTATTTTTATAATTTAAAGGAATTTCAAAGAATTTTAACTTTAGCAGGGTTATTAAAAAAAATTCCAAAGTACTTTAGAAATCTTTAAAAGATGCCAAGGTCTTTCAAAATATTTTGAAGGTTTCGAAATATTTGAGAGTATTTTAAAACGTTCCAAGGAATTTTCAATTTTCGACAGTAATTTAATATGAGATTTTAAAGGATTTGGTATATATTAGGATATTTTAATAGATTCCAAGGAATTTTCAATTGATTTAAATAATTCAGTATGAGATTTTAAAGGATTTGAAAGCTTTTAAGGTATTTTTAAACTTGTAAGGAATTTTCAAGAGCTTTCAAAAATTTTAAGCGGTTTTAAAGGATTCGAACATTTTCAGGATATGGTCCCATGCTGAAACATATACAGGAACCTATATAGGATCCTTTATAGGATCTTATGTCATTTCCCATAGGTGGCACCTATAGATGAAACAAATAGGTTCCTATGTAGGATCCTATATAGGATCCGATGTAGGTTCCTATATAGGAACCTATATAGGAATTTTCAGTAGGGTACGGCCGAACCACGGTTCAAGGCGGCATGATTCAAATCTTCAAATAATAAATTAAATCTTTTTGTGTCAAATCTTTTACCCATGAATCATGATTTATGATTTATACCATCTGGGGTGTTAGGCACATAAATATACGAACATATTTATCAAAGCTACGATAAAATAATTATTTATTTGACTTAATAAATAATAAATAACGTACGATATCAGAATTTGATTGAATTTCCATGAAAGTTTGAATTAAGTCGGTGTTTTTCCTCAGAAATTGCTATTTTCAATTTTTTTAGATTATATTTTGAAGGAGATTCACAACTCTTTGACAATTTTAGATTATTTTAATCATTTGCACCAGTAATAGTTATTTTTAATAAAAAATCATTAGACTTCAAAGAAGATAAAAAATCGCTGTACAATTCGAAGTAAAAGTAACGGGTTTTACTGAAAATGTTGATAAGGATTTCAAAAAAGATAAAATTTTTAGCACATTTTACAGTTATGTTAACATAAATTTTCATTTATGCTATTAATTGATAAAATATTTGAGGAACAATGTCAGAATTGTGTTTGATCAAAACTCCATTATTTCTATGTAATTTCTTTTTTAATTAAAATTTTTCTTTATTAATCTTTTTAGCGTAGCTTTCAGCAAGATAATTTTGAGTGTGTAGAAATAATTTTAAAATATCAACAAATGCACTATAACTTCGTTCGGATCATTGTGGAAAGCAAAGCATTCTCTCCTTACAAGGACTGGAAAAGCTACATCGTACGTTCAAAATATAACTTTAAATATTGTGATTGTGAGATAACTTTTCGCACTTTATTTACACTTGCTTAAAAAAAAAGTTAATAGTTAATCAGCCAATTTTTAGATGATAATTGCACTAGATAGATCTAGAAAGCCAAAATGCCGAACGAAATTAAGGCTATTTTTCGATATTTTACCAATTTTTCTTGAACTTCAAAATAATTTAGGTTAAAACTAACCTAACCCTACCGAAAGAAATCTCTGCGTTTTCTTTAGCGAAATAGCTTGGCCCATTTAAGTCTATAAACAAAGTCGATTTGAAAGAAAATAGTCTCGGAGATAGTTTGAGAGATTTGGGTCCTTTTCAAGATCCTTTTAGTGGTCGTTTTAAAAGTGGTGCGACGGTAATATAATGTTCCTTTTGCATTCGTCACGTACCGGGCGGTACCTTTTTAACTTTCTCTTCAAATTATTAACACTTTTTTTTAATTGATTAATTTTCTCATTATACTTATTTATAATCATAATTTATATAATGATATACAATTTTCTAGTTGAATTCAAAAATATTGTCTTTTTTGGCGTATCTCATTCCATTTACGAGAAACGTTCTATTAATTCCAATTCTAAGCATTAAAAAAAAGTTAGATATCTGAAGTCATCAAAACCCGTAGATTCCGAATTATTATGTTTTAGGCTGTTAACTATGAAATTAAAAATATCTACTTCTTAATTTTAATCCGAAAGCTTAACAAAGGACCCTTGAGTGTCGGCTACTCTATTCAGATAGCCTCTCTGCTTGTTATTAATGATCGTATTCTTATTTCAATTTCGGAAAGGATATTTTAAAGCCTTCAGACCATTTAAACGAGCTTGCTGGACCTTTAAAAATATCTACCTGAGTGCCTGCGGAGAATTTATTTGAGATTCTTTGACCTAAAGAATTTTTAGTATATACTCAAACATTCTTTTCGGTAGGGAAGTGCGGCAAAGTATATAAAATATTAGAGGCAAAATGTGGAAATTGTGTTTCGTCAAAACTCCATTATTTCACGGTATTTACATTTTTTTTAATTTTTATTTTTCTTACGTTTTTTAAGCTAGTTTTTAGCCAAACTATTATAATACTGTTGAAACAAATTTAAAATATCGAAAAATTCCTCAAAATGTCTTTTCGGATCTTTACGATGTTGCAAAGACGACGTATGTCCGTATCGTAAACTTATCTTTAAATATTTCTGACATATTTTAATGAAAGAGATAATACTTAGTTACTTAGAAATCAGTGCACGTGCTATTAATGTGTTTCAATATATTATTCTATGATCTTCGATAAAAAAATATATTTTTGTCTATATTAATAGAATTTCACTAATAAAAACGTATTAATACTTTCAGACATGTTTATCTGTGTTCTGATAAAGAATAATAATATTCTTCAATTATAATGACAAAACTACGTTGCTTCTTTTTAAATAAATTTTATTTAGAAAAGACAACACGGAAGTGTCTTGTTATAAAATCAATTTACTTGCTATATGATTTTTTTTGTTTTAAGACATTGAAAAAAATTAGAAACTGAAGAAGAACGAACTTCGTAAATTTCAATATAAAGTGTCAGGGCACTAACGACCCCATGGGGACCTTTGAGGCTTAATTTAATAGATTTCCACAGAACTTCGATGTAGGATTAGGACGGCACAATAAAGATAATAAAGTTAACAATAATAATATAATATAGACAATAATAAATATTGTCTGTGATTCGTTATTAGTGCTCGAACATGAACACTAGAACTTTAGTGCTAACTGCTAACTAACAGATCTCAAGTTTTGTTCCTGATTTATTCTAAAACACATTTGAAAAAGGATTCTCGAACTTCGATATACACTATTACGGCACAGTTCTAGAACAAGCTTAGAGCAAATGTTACAGAACGTCTGTGATTGGTCAGTTCTAAAACAATTTTGTAACTCTGGAATAGTTATTAATCTTTGTCCCTGAATTGTTCTAAAACACACTTGTAACATGGTTCTAGAACTTCGATATAACACTATTACGGCACCGTTCTAGAACAAACTTGGAACAAATGTTAAAGAACGTCTGTGATTGGTCAGTTCGCGAATAATTACGTAGCAAGTATTCTGGAGCAGTTATTAATCTTTGTTCCTAATTCGTTCTAGAACACACTTATAACAGGGTTTTAGAACTTCAATATAACACTCTTTAGACAAAGTTCTAGCACAAACTTAAAACAAATATTGCAGAACGTCTGTGATCATTTTGTTCTAAAACAATTCCATAGCAACTGTTACAGAACAGTACTGTCACATGGTTCGAGAACAGTTCTGTCACAATTTTGACACAGTGTCCTAGAACGCTGTGTCCTTTTTGTATAGAACAGTTCTGTCACCATTTTGTAACCAATATTATAGATCACAGTTCCTTTTTTGATTTGAAACAGTTACAGAACGTGTTTGCTGGGTAGTAGAATAGTTGTAAAGTAAAATGGATGCAAATAAGAGAAAAAGAGATTTACAGCGGTTTCGCAAAACAAAATACAGAGCGATTGCAAAACTTTTGAAGGAATTAAAGTCATCTAGTGACTCCGAAACATAAAATGATAAATCACATTTACCACCAAATTTGCACGGTAAGTCGACATTTTTTAAATTAAATTATTTCATCGCACTGGCCAATAAAAAATTTTCAACCGTTAATGCAATTGCGTTTATAAGAGAAAAATGTACTCGGTTATTATTCATTCAGTCAACTTTTCGAAGTTATATTTTTTGCTGGAAATGTAATGTTGAAAGGGAGCGTTTAAATATTATGTAACATTAAAAAGCGGGGAGGGATTTTTGTGTCTCGTTACTCATTCCTCGCTTCTAAACATTATGTTACAAGTTAAAATCTGAATTGTAAATAATAGTTTCATAATTCGGTTCTTACAGAAGAATTTGAAATGGTTTGGGTTATATTTTAATATAATAATTTTTCGCTTCGAAGATTTCAAAATGTGTTGAAGAAGAATGGGGAAGGTCTTCGATAAAGCTTTTTCTAATTTTTCAGGATTAAAACACATTTTGGGTAAACTGAATTTTAAGAGAAAGTTGAAAAAGGTCCCAAAACATTTCTAATTATTTCCTTCCATTTTTGAGAACAGATAAAGAGAATTCCGAGAGGAATTTGGCAATTTTGCCATATTTAGGAGTTTTTAAACGATTTAAAAATAAATAGAACTTGTGGAGATTCTCTGGAAATTTTGAAAGGTTTCACGAGAACAGAAAAAAACCTTATGTTCTAAGAAAACCTAAGTTCTTAAAAAAACTTGTTATTTCGAAAAATTAATTCTGATATAATAAAAAAATGTTTAAAAAAGTCAAGATATTTCTTAAATTGCCCAAGAGGCATCTGAAAAATTTTAAACCAATTTAAAAAAATTTTGTATCGTTAAAAATTATCAGGGAAAATTCTAATAATTTTGGAAGATTTAAAGATTTAGAAGGTCCAAAAGGATTGAAAATTTAATTTTCTTATATTTCCTATGAAAATTCTTAAAAGATTTTTACTTTAAAAAATAAACTTCAAGAAAAAATTAAAAAAGATTTTTGAACATTTCAAGATTTTATAGCAAAAGGTTTCAGTTTAGTCAGATTTAAAAATAGTAATCAAAATAAAGTAGGCTCAAAGGTAAAAAAAAATTTTCAAGCTTCAAAAGAATTTCGAAAGGTTTTAATAGGATAAACCAGTTTCCTTAAAATTCCAGAAACTGTCAACAAATTGCTAGTTGTTCGAAATTTCTGTATTGTATTATTTTTATATTATTTTGTATTATCTATGGCTCTGGAAAATATTTCCAATTGGTGAATTCCAATTAGTACTTACATCAAGTATTTCAGTATTTGTATTACCAAATAAAATACTAAAGAAGCATTCAGTGTTCACTTTTAGAAGAATAAAAATATCATTAAGGAATTTTTTAAGTTACTTTTTCAATTGAAGTGTTTAAGCTCAAATCTTTCCGAGAGACATAAATGGCTATTAAGTTTTCCAAAACTTCTCAATGAATACCATATTAGATGAATATATAATAGAACAAATGAACTCCTTTTTGAATTTCAGGTATTGAATAAAAAATGGAAAATGTTACTTCTGCGTTGAAGCTTTAAATTTATTGGATAATTTGGTATATTTTGTTATTGTGCAGAAGAACATGCGGGTGAAGGTAGTATGAATAGAGAAATGGACTTGGCACATGCTACGGTCAGTTCCGACGACGAGTCCAGCACAGCCAGCGATGAAACGAATTATTTTCCTTCAGATACAATAACTGAGGAAGAAAATTTGACCGACAATGAATTCTTCAACATCGAATTACAACAAGGGGCTGGCGATGAAGAATTGGATGCAGAGCGGGAGATCCAAGAACTCAGAAAGTGGGCAGTCGAGAGAACGTGTTAGTAAAGTGTAATAAAGTAATAAAGTGTCAGTCAGCAGAAAGTGTCAGTCTTACCTGGATGACTTATTGCAAACTTTGCGACGTAGATTGCTGCCTTCTCTACCATAAAGTACCAAAATATTTCTAAAGACAATTAATGCTAAGTATAATATAGTGGAAATGGAAGATCAAAATTGTGGGATCGGTGAATTTCTTTATTTTGTATTGCGAATGAATTAAAAGAATTCATTAATCCGGATCTACACGAAGAAAAATTAATTCAATTCCAAGTAAATGTTGATCCTGTACCATTAACAAAGTCGGGTAGCCAACAGTACACGCCAAATTTGTGTAAAGTACATTTTGATCCTGATATTTACGATGTTTTTCCAGTAGCGATATTTTTTGGTAATGCTAAGCCCAAAAATTCCGGCATATTTCTAGATGAATTCGTTAATGAAGTTAATAAGTTGCAAGCAGATGGTATTATCATTTCTAATGTACGCTTCCATGTTAAGCTCAAATGTCTTATCTGTGACACACCAGCATGCGCGTTTCTTAAAAATACCTTAGGTCATGGAGGCAAGTATGCTTGTGAAAGATGTACTGTCAAAGGCGAAAGGGTGAGCAATAGTATGGTTTACCCATATGTGAATGCTGAAGAAAGAACCGATGAATCATTTAGAAATAAATCGCAGCCTGAACAACATCATCCAGGTCTTTCTGCGCTGTTAGAAATATTGCCAAAGTTAAATTTAATTTCCTGTTTTGTTTTAGACTTCAAGCATCTAGTTTGTATAGGGATCATGAAAAAATTATTAGAATACTGGCTTAGTGGCAATTTAAACCTCAGACTGTGTCGTAAAAGTCGGATCGAATTCGCAAGGCAGATGGAATTTCTGAAAACTCAGGTGCCCTGTGAATTCCAACGTAAACGTAGATCAACTCATTTCTTGGCTAAATGGAAGGCCACAGAATTCAGGTTTTTTCACTTTATTGTGGCCCCATCGTTTAAAAAAATCTTCTTTTTGTATATCTGTATGATCACTTTTTGCTGTTACATGCAGCTTGTAGAATTTTATTTTCAGAGGAGTTGTGGAAACATCACACGGCTCTCGCCAAGCAGTTTCAACCTTTTTACAGCTTTTCAATTGAATGTTACTTAGGAAAACTAAAAAGCTTCCACCGTACTGCAAATCGCCCTTTAGTTCAGTTATGTAGACGTATTTATGAGATAAGATCTATTAGAAAAAAGATAAGCCGAGTTTATCGCCTCCTTTAGAAATTTTGTCTGTAAACAAAAATAGAGTAAACAGAATTAGATGCAAGGAAATTACGATCACTGATTCTCCACCGAATAACATTATGATTTTGGGGGAAAATACAATCATCAAAATAAACAAGATCTTTAATGACGTTACAAATTTAATGTTTGAAGGTCAGATTTGGAAGAAAAAAAATCCATTTTCACTTATCCCAGTAAATCGGACTCTTTCAAAATGTGGCAAATGGAAAATAAAGTCTCTCGTCGAATCATCACTTCTTCTGTGAATAACATAAGTAATAAGTTAGTTAAGTTGTCCTTGTCTTTGAAGGAAAATTCTGCTGAAAAAGTGTACGTCATTCCATTAATCCACTGAATATAGTGTTTTGTGAAGAAATACGTGTCACAATTTAGAATTTTATGTTTTGTTCAAAAAACGACTGTAATTTAAATATTTCAGGATGTAAAGGTCGTATTCATGGTTCTGTAAAATACTCAATTTCCTTGTATAAACTGAAAAAATTTCTTTTTATATTATTTTTATATGATTTTTTATATATTTTTTATATATTATTTATATTATTTTAAAGTTCTTGCGACATCGTCAGACAAATCCGCAAACAAAGCTTCACGTGTTACGGTGTTTGATAAACAATAAAGGGAAGGAGATCATTTCGTTTAATTTATTGATAAGAAGTAGGTATAGTGCATACTAATCATTGATTTCCTTATGCTTTAAAACATAGTGTGCGCATATGAGTGTACATTTTCAGAAATTAAATGCACGCGAGCTTTCATAGGTTATGTTTTCATGAACTTTTCCATGTTAAGGAGGTGGTTGTAATTACTTTCTTTATACGTTTTTTCCCTACATTTGAATATTTCCGAGAAGTTTAAAGGAATATATATTAAATACTTCATTTTATAGAAAAATAAAATTGTCCTGGTCTTGCAAAAGTATAAGGAAAACATGAGGTTGTTGAATATAAAGTCATTCTTATACTATATTCATTTGTATATTTGTGAGTCAATTTTCTGTTTCTGTAATTTTTTTCTCTAGTTACTTGAATCATGGCTTGGTCCAAAAAAGGGACAATCACTCGTGGTCTAAAAAAGGGAAATAAACGAGCTATCGTTAGCGTTCCATCTGGCTGTGTTTCTTATGATAAGAAAAAGGGTAGAATTTTAGCCAAATTTATGGAGCCACCTTATGATAATGAAGATACAGATCTTCTGTATACGCTTGTTGAAAATGAAGAAAATGCTCCAGAGAGTTGGCCTACTTATTCAGTCCAAATCAGAGGTCATGTCCGTAAGTAACATATTTTATCTGCTGCAAATTTATTACTGCTGTGCTGTTTTTGTTTAAATAGATGCAGTTTTATCCAAATAATTTCATTTTTAACCAAGAAGTAGAATTTTTAACCAAACGAGATGAATCCCAAACAAAAAATATTTCAAAAGCAACCAACAAAAATTGACTTGTAATGAAAAAATTGGATGTTTGTATTGAACTGTACCGTTGCAGGGTCATCTTTTGAAAAATCAGCAAACTTTGTTATAATTTAGGATCAGAAAATAATTCGAATAATATTAAAATTCGTAAAGTCACCTCGCCCCCCCCCCCCTACTCTGTTAACAACTGTAGTTTTCGGATTGACCCACCCCCCTTCCCCTAAATTGTTAACGTAGCTTCTGAATGGCCAGTAAGACTTTTCAATATTATACTGAATTTTGCTTTTATTTGTACAGAAACTTACAGTGAAGCCTTAAAAAGATTGAAAACACTGGAGAATGAGGACAATGCTTTTACAACAGACACTGATGGTGATCCTTAAGCTATTAAAGCTGAAAAATAGAAAAAATATTCAAAACAAAAAAGTAAGTAGTGAGTAAAGAAATTCGCAATGCAATGGACGTGCCTTCCATCGAATCAGATGCAGCTGAAGAGTTAGACAATAGTCTAGATTCTAGCAGTATTGATGAAAATGCTCCTCCCAGAAGTAAGAGGCAAAAGATTTCATCCAGACTTGAACCTGTGTACAAAACAAAAAATCGTCCTCCAATAGGAAAACGGAACAAAACTGATTCTAAAATTGCAGCGACTGTGAGTTCAGGTATTTCAGTGTTTGATGTTTACGGAGTAACAATTAATTGGATTATTTTAAGGATGTAAGAATTTTTTAGTTCATTTAATTACTAATCAATATTTAGGAAAACAGTAATCTTGTCATCAGAAGTCATCCACTGACTTCGAAAAGCTATCCACTTCTAGTGCTGTCAGTAACGAAAGAGGCTCCAAAGGAAATATAGATGGCAAGGTTGATAATTCCATAGCTAAGCCCCTGTTAGCTGAAAAAGAAGATGGAAAATAAGTTACGGGGGCAGCAACAAAAAAACTGAACAAAATATTCAAAGATCGGAAGAGCGGTGAGAAAAGGTACAAATTATTTGCATACTACAATTTAGAAATTTCTACATTAATTAAAATTGGTTTCGAGATATCGTCATGATTTTGTCCATTCTCAAAGGAATCACTGTTGATTTGAAATAAATCAAATCAAATCAGCAAATAATAATCCAATACCTGCCTTCCACTAATATTGTTACAGAACAAAACTTCATAATTAAACACAATCTCAGTATACCGTTTAAAACTATGGATGATTTTAAAGATTTTGACAAGAACCTTACAAGCATGGACGAGTTTCGAACAGAGTTTGTGAGTCTACATTAGAAATATTGTCTTGCATTGAAAACATTTCATTCTTTAAACTTGTGTATCTTCTTATTGTTTGCACATTATTTATTTCTTGTTAAAGACTTCTTTACTTCATTCTTTCGTAGATCGGGAATTAAGTTTAATCAAAAGCTGCACGAACATTGTTCGAAAATATCTCTCAAGAGGCGTGATCGTATAATTCACATCAAAAATAAGAATGCCTGGAAAGTTTCTGATGAATTCTACGATGTTTTACGATTGCATTTTAAGTAATTATCATACTTTCTCTTTTGAACCTATGTTTCTGAATATTTTTGTCTAAAATCCATAATTTAAAGGCGTGATGATTCAGACGCACAAAGACGTTCATACTGAAAGGGCTATTACAGAGCAAACTTTCTTCAGCACAATAGGCAGGGTATTCAATAATTCGAAGAATTGGGATGGTCAGCGGGAGAAGAGGGCCGTACTGCAGCCGATTAAACCTAAGCCTCAAAATCAGAACTTGGAGGAACATAATGATCAGAGCGAACAGAAAGATGAGGAAGAAACTGATCAAGATTGTGAGAACCGAAATTCTTTCAAGATTGTAGGTGATATGTTAATGATAAATAATGCATTCCAAAAGTTATTTGAAGCTTGCTGGTGTTCACTTTAAATCTAGATTGTATTTAGAGATATATAAAAATAGTCTGAAAAGTAGAAAGACTGAATTAATCTTACAAGGGTTATGTTTTTAAAAAGATTTTCTTCAATAGAAACGAAGTTTTCGAAAACACTATTACTATTTTTCTAATAAATATTATTATTTATATAATTAAGTTTAAGGTGTGTTGTACATAACAATTATGTATACAAACAGTATTGCTAGTAAAATTTTAATAAATTGTAATACCAATATTTTATTGTGAACTTATTTATTGAAATATATTCTACATCATTCGAAAATGAATAAGGAGCGGACAAGGTCCGAGTAAGGGCCTTATTTAGAAATGATGAACATATAAGATTGCCTGATCAGGACCTGGTGAGGTTGTCTGATAGGGAGCAAACCATTTCGAGCGTGACCTATCCTGTATGGTACGGATAAGTTCATCGGATCCGAACCTTAATAACAACACGACATCCTTACCAGAGCCTCATGATGCCCTTAATTAAATTTCTACACGGGGATATACACAATATAAAATATACAATATAATGAACAAATACAACAACAAATACAACAAAATATTAATCACGGTATTAATATTTTGATATTGCATATATATTTCTATTTGTAAATTGCGCGAAATATTCAAATATCATTAAAATCGCCAATTTCTTGAATTTCTTTCAAATGCAGATCAATATACAAATAAGACTATTAAAATATAACATTATTATAATATTATTATTAACAATAAAATATATATATATATATATATTCGCCGGGAGCGGGTGCTAATCTGAAAAATTGCACCCGCTTCCAGCGAAATCGCGGTAAAATTTCAGCCACAACCACGTCTCACAACCGTGAGATAGGTGG
>NC_046658.1:10272774-10285774 GCF_010883055.1 Belonocnema kinseyi
CTTCACAACAGGATTATTCTGGGTACAGCACATAGAGTGGCAAATGGAAGAGACCCTCTTCTTAAAATGGTCAGGAATCACGAAGAAGTGGGCAAAGGAGCGCTTCTGTACAAAGCAGCGGAGGAGGCTGCTGAATATCTTCTGCACGGTATCTTCCACAGCTGCACGGTATCTTCCACAGAAATGTGAAGGATCAGTCAATGTCTTGTGAGCTAACGTTTGTTTTCCTTAAATCGCCCGGATTGAAGTCTGGTACGGAGGATTTCATTTTTGCATGCCAGGACGGTGTCATTTCCACCTTAACATACCGTCGCCACATTTTGAGCCAAGACATTCCCGATGATAGCTGCAGGGCGTGCCGTGCACACCCCGAGCATTTAGCTCACATACTATCTAGTTGTCCAACTCACGCGGGAACGACCTACATTCAAAGGCACAATGCGGCACTAAGAGTGCTTTATTACCATCTCTGTCACTCCTACGGCACTCACCTTAATATCGCTCCTCTAAATGCTCCTAGGGAAATTGAGTCAATTGTCGAGAATGGGAAGTGCCGCATATACTGGAACTTTATATTCTCGACAATTGTTTCCGTTGCTTACTCGAGGCCAGACATGGTTGTTCTTGACATCGAGAGGCGAACCATGTTTGTTATCGAATTTTCGGCACCAGCTGACAAAAACATCCTTATCATCGGCGCTCTTGGAGGTGCCAAGCTTTCACTTGCTAATAGCCTAAAAAGTATCCCTGCGTGTCAACAATATGCTAGAACACTTGCGGGAAAAATGCAGAAGGCGATTGTCCTTGGGTCGCTCTGTGTTCTTAGGGTGCACGCGGCTTTTGCAGGATCGTCGTATTGATTCCTTTACAGACTGTAACCACCTATCTCACGGTCGTGAGACGTGGTTGTGGCTGAAATTTTACCGCGATTTCGCTGGAAACGGGTGCAATTTTCCGGATTAGCATCCGCTCCCGGCGAAATCCTGCGGTTGTCCGTATGACAAATTTTTAATTATATATAATAGTATTAATATTTATATCATTTATATTTTATACTTGAAATAACGTAACCACAAAATATGAACCTATAAAGAGGCGCGCGAAGTATTCAAATCATGGAAATCGCCAATTTCTTGAATTTCTTTGAAATGCGAATCAAAATAGAAAAAGAAGACTTTTATAAGATGATATAATATAATTATAATATTAACATTAATAATATATAATAATATTATTATAATATTCGACACCTGAAGAAAGATAGCTTGAAAATCGAAGTATGGAAACCTGGAAACATTAAAATCTCAATTTCTTGATTTTATTTCAAAACGGATCGAGATATAAATGGAACCGCAGAAGTTTTCCGACCGACAATCGTGCATCTTCCTACTATATTTACAAGGACATAGACGTTTGATAGTATTGGAGTGAACCTCGTTTCAGATCTGAGATCACTGATTGAGCGTGAAGTTCTTGTCTACTTTTAGGAATACCATAATCATGGATTAAAGCTGGAACGTCACCTTCACCGGATGGTGACTGCGTTGGTACTGACTAAGAGTGTGCTGCGTGTAGCGACTAAGCGGCCTATCGATGTATCGGTTAATCGAAGGTCGCGGCTGGCACGCGAAAATTCAATTAACTACAAATTTAAAGGACTTTTTAACATGTATTAAAGGATATATAAAGGATTGCGCCTGTCTATTTAAAGAGATAAAATATGCATTTGTAATATTTCATTAATAATAAATTATTTTTTTAAATTAACAATTTCTTACACTCAATTTAATTATTTTTTGTTATACGTGCGTAAGAAATGCTACCAAGCAAACACTTTCTGTAACTGTTCCAGATCATAAAAGGAATTGTGTTCTATAACAGTTGTTACAAGATGATGGCAGAACTGTTCTAGAACAAAAAGTTCGAAGCGTTCTAGACCGGTGTGACAAAATTGTGACCGAACGGTTTTAGAACGAAAAGGTAACAGTGTTCTAGAACACTATGACAAAATTATGATAGAATTGTTCTCGAACTATGTGACAGCACTGTTCCGTAACAGTTGCTACGAAATTTTTCTAGAAAAAACTGATCACAGATGCTCTATAATATTTGTGTCAAGTTTATTTTAGAACTGTGCCGTAACAGTGTTATATCGAAGTTCTAGAACCCTGTTACAAGTGTGTTCTAGAACAAATTAGGAACAAAGATTAGTTCTCTAAGACTATGGTTGAGCTGACCCTTGCGAATATCCCTGATGTGGATATCTCGGACGTAACACTGTTCCATATTTGGTAAATAGCAGTTCTAGAATTGTTATATAATTGTTATAGAACTGTTTAAGAAGTGTCCTAGATTTTTTACAATGCAGCGTACCAAATTTCTAGAATGGTTACAGATCGGTTGTCATAGCATTCTAGATCTGTTAGAGATTTGTTATACAACATTTATAATTGAGTTCTAGAATTGTTCTAGAAATGTTACAGATGGGTTGTCACAGCGTTTTAGATCTGTTACAGAATTGTTATAGCGTATGGGGGATGACGTAGTTACTCGCATGTTCGCTACCTGTTATCAACCTGTTCTGGAGTACGTTCTTTTATGTTCTAGAACAGTTACAGGTATGTTCTGTAACCATGTTTGCTAGGTACTTTGCACATCTGTTTAGCAACCGAAAAATGCTAAATTCCTCAAGAAGTCATTATTTCAATGTATTAAAAGTTCGTTGCATAAATGTCTACCGCCATCTCGTGGTATAAAAAAGAATCAGTACAAACTCAGGGAAGCAACCTTTTTAACTGTGCAGGTGCCGAAAAGCGCAGGTCTATTTGAAATAAATAAATAATATCAATAATAATACAGATAAATATTTTTAATAAATTTTCAATTTTAAAAAATAGATTAAAATGACTTAAGAAGTAGATAATTTCTTAAATAATGTATTGTTAATGTAATTTTATAAGTTTACCCTTCGTAATTTCAAATAGACCATCGCTCTTCGGTACATGCGCAATTGAAAAAGTCGCGGTCGTTTAGCATCACTGGGGGAATCCCGAGTCTCTTTTATTTTAGATAACTACATAGCCTATAAATGCGTAGATGTTTTTCTTATGTCGAGGGACTCCGCCACCGAACCGTTTGTTTCCTGCCCCTACCACTCCTTTTTACATACTTATAACAAAAAATATTATGAGTGACTTGTGTGGGGCCACCGATGGCCACTCGTGCAATCGGCAACTTTCCGCACTGGTTGCTCAATATACTATTTTAGAGTAAAATATTTTTAAAATTATTTATCTGTATTATTATTGACAGTATTTATTACTCTCAAATAGACTGCGCTTATCGGCCCATGCAATCAATTAAAGACTCTTATTATGCGCACTGCGAGGTAACTTTGGTTTAATATTTATTTTGAGCACTAAAATACTATATCATTTATCTAGGAGTGAAACATTCTTTTTATCCGAGCGTGAGTCTTGCAAACACGCGAGGATAAACAGACATTTCACTTTTTGGTACATAAGATACTTTATGTAACAAAGCTATGACTTAAGCCTACATGAAAAACTATTATTCTAATCCGCGCCACGATGCACATGCGCATTTGCTGTCCAGTCCTCCTGTTGTATAAACGGCTACTTTCAGAACTGAAAATACGCTGATTAAACGCGTAAATCGTGCCTTCATTACACAAAATGAATTTATTCTACTGAATTTTTATTTTGTTAACTTATACGTTTCACATATATTGTTTCAAAATAAATTATCGCTTCAAAATATGTGAAAGAAACAGAAGGTAAGAAAAGTGAAATTATAGTAACGCGATTTACACTTTATAGATGCCTCACAGTTTCGGTTATTAACATATTGTTCAAAAAAAGCTTAGATATGATAAAAAGAATTATAAAAATAATCCACGTTAGCTCTGAAAATGCTCCAAATGCTAAAGTGCTAACTCCGGACGATTAAATTAAACGGCGAGTAATTATTCTTAATCCTACTTCAGAAGATAGTAGAACGTACACAGTTAACACAGTTACAAGTATCAATAGTAAGATGGTTGTAACAAGATTCAGAAAAACAGTCACTGGTGAATTCCCTGGTGGCCACTCAGTGACAATATATTTTCTACTCAAAGTAGTCACATGTTACATGCGGAGCAGGTTTTACATTATCCCACATTTTAATCACATGCTTGTAACAAAGTGATGTTTGGAAACGCAACGTGAAATAACAGCTTAAACTTAAAATACACGGCATTTCGAAATTATAACTATTATTACTCTGACAAAAATGTTGGAAAGGGACATAATTAAATGATACATAATTTTCAGAAAATCGAAATAATATTTTAACATATCTTTTATAAAAGAAATACCGAGATTTATCAGCTAAACTCTTACGAAAAAGACATTAAATTATAAGGTTAGAACCTAAATGTATAAATAAAAATTGAGTATTAAAATTAAAATAATTAAGTAAAATATTTGTATTCTGATGAACTCTTGTTTTACAAAATAAGCGTAATTATTTGTTGGAACATTCATATCTTGAAATCCGGGCTTAAGAATTACATGGTTTATAATGTTTCCCTGCGAACATAACTTCATATAGTCATTCAAGTTATTCATAACTTTTCTTTAATTCTCTCTGAACTTTATTAATAGTCTTAGTTTGTATTGAATAAATAATACATTACTCAGTTATTGAAGTAGTATTCGCTGTACTAGCTTTAGCCTAGGTTTAACAGGTTTTGGACTCAGCACGAAACACGAAAACAGATTGAGAAACGTACAAATTGTCAGAGGTTAAATAAGAAAAAGTTTGGATCTAACGCAACGCTATAAAAATGAATGTTGGAAACTAAATTTGGCTTGAGATCCTTGGTAAAAAGAACTACGACACCTTGTAAATCAAGGTAGAAGCTCTTTTAATTAAAAATGATATTTGGAAGTATGTTTGTGATGAAAATAAGCGACCAGATGTCACAGCTAATGACGAAGCTTCAGAAGCAGTGGTGAAGGCTTGGGTCATTGCAGATCGTATCGCTACGTCAGATTTAATTTTAGCTATACGCGAATAAGAACTGAAACTAATTAAAAATTGCAGGACTTCTCACGAAATATGGAGTAAATTGTAGTCAATTTATCAGTCAAAGGAGCTTCCAAAGAAAGCTTCATTTCTGTTACAATTAAGAGGGCTGTGTACTAGCGTGGAAACTCTGAGTTTAGTGTGCAAAAGAGACAGAAATATGATAAGCACGCCCAAAAGGGTGGAGCTTGTTGGCGACAAAAACATTTTGACAGCCAATCATAGTTGGAATATTTTCCGACAAAAAGGGTACGTAGTAAAAAAAGTTTGAAAAAAATTGCCTGGGAGAAAGTCATCATCAGGAGACCGTCACCTTGGGTCAGGCATTGTCGCATAGGTTCCTATTCCCCAAAAGGGAACGTGTTTTCTTCCATGTAATTGTACCGACAGATAACCTGACAGAGATGTCTGCTATTCCCCAAAAGTGTTCAGATTTCGAGATTATTTCATTCCTTCTAATAAGTTCACAAAATATGTGTAATAAATTATTTTAATTCCTTCATGTAGAATATATGATTTGAACATTTAATCAATTCAAGTCCGCCTCTCTAAAGTTAAAATTATTTTAATTCACACATTTAAATAGATTTCCTTGACGAATTTTTTAAGACGTTTAAATAAATGATTAACATGTAAATAAATATAAATTTGAATATTTTTCGAATTTGTAAGTTTAGAAAGATTTAATAATAAAACATAGGTTAAATAAATGATTTCGTTAAATTTTACTAAGCCGATTGAGAGGAATAGGACTTTCACTTTTTCTGTTTCCGTTGGAGGAATTTTAGACGGAGGATAAATTGCATATTCATAGAAATAGAAATTCTTAATTTTTCTTAATGTAACACTTATTACCGTGTTCCTGACTCTTTTACGAATCCAAACATACCGCACACGTAATAATTGTTAAAAATGGTTTTTCATTAACTAACCGTGAGGAGTCGAAATAAAGTTTGAGGCGTTGAAAATCCTCTTTTTCAATTTTCGTCTGATCGAAACATATGGTGGAGATAATTTCGAAATATACTTGATATCAAATACAAATTTGGATTGAAATTTCTCATTCTACTAGAAAAAGTCGTTTTTAATATAAGAATCTTATTTTTCTATTGTTAAATAATTGTTACAAACCGTGAAATTATTCTTCAAAAGTAGGGTAACTTTGACCAAGTGTGTTTTTAATATCAATATCAATTATTAAAATTTGTGCTAGCAGTGCTAAACCTGGTACATATTGCTGGAGTCGCAGTACTGGGCATCTATACGCGGCCATTACTGAGTGGTAACGCTTCACAATGCTGCCTTGTACTGGTTCTGTACTGGCAAACCGCCGGCTGAAGTTTCCGTGCGTTTTCCGTAAAGGATCTAGCCTATTAATTATCTAAATTTTAGAAATAATCATCACGAGGAGTAATTTGTTGTAATTAAAATTTTAGTTGTGAAATATTGCGACGTTAGGCTGACGAATTGTTTGAAATTTATAGAATTTATTTATACTAAAATTATGAATAATGGATTGTATACATAACAGGGTGGTTCGAAAAAGGTACCTCCAAAAGTTTCCTCAGTACATTTTAACAAATGAAATGTGCAGTTTGAAATTATCATATTTAATTCAATCGAACATAAATTGGCGTGCGTCGCAGGTGAACGAGCTGATTATCAGTTGAAACAGTAGTCGTAAAACAAAGTTGATTTCAAAAAGAAACAATATATTTTACATAAGGATGATGTAAAAAATAACATTAGTCACTTTTTATTTAATACATTAATTCGTGGTTAATCACAATCCATTTCATGTCTATACCCATTTTTGAATGATCTTGAATCTTACAAATATTTTTAAAGATTTGTTTAAAATTTATAAATTTATACAGACTCCGAGAACTTTGAAAGAGATTACAATAATTTGAAGAAATTTTCAAGATTTTCGGGTATTTTATAAACTTCAAAGACATTTTCACCAGCTTTTTACTTAGATTTTGAGGGATTTAGCAAATATCAATGTACTTCAATACATTTTCCATGCAGTCGGAAAATATAATTTTAATATTTTATGATTTTTAAATATTCCATTTCATTTTCAACATATGTGAACAATTTAACGGATTTCCAAGGGTTTTAATAATTTTATGGAGTTTTAAATTTTTTATGGATTTCACGGAATTGTTTGTGACGATCTGAAGAGATTTTCAAATATTTTGTACAATTCATTTGGAATTAGCCGTGAAATCTTATTAATTCATCGTAAATCCTATTCAGTTCTTTTAATTTCTTTTGAGTTCTTCTGAATTCACTTAATTCTACTCAATTAAATTACTTTTTCCATATTTGTAAATTGTTTTCAATTCACTTGATTGCTTTTTTAAATGTAGTTTGAATGTTTATGAATTACATAGAATTTATCTCAATTCCTTTAAATTTCTGTTATTTGAATTGTTTCGTATTTTTCTGAATTTATCTTGAATCTGTTACTCTTTGTGCGCGAAAAAGTACGCTATGAGGTTGAGAATAAGCGTCTATATTATACCCTATATTTTATCCCATAGGGACTGTGAGTCCTTCGAATATTTAAAAAAGTTTCTTTTTAGGCAATGACTTTTCATCCCTCCTAATCCTTTTGGGAGGATCGTTACTTCCTTCTCTTCTACTTGGAGTGACTTTGTTAAAAGCAATATTTCAGTATATTTCGAAACTATCTCCATGATAAACTTTGATCAGACGATAATTCATATGGAACCTTTTCAAAATGTTAAACTTTATTTTTACTTCTTACGACTATTTTATATGAAAGCATTGTTCACAATTATAAATGATGTGTTATGCTTGGATTGGTTTATTATGCTTTTAGAGACATTTCGTTTAGGCGTAATTTCTCCGAAAGTATTGTGAAAAATATGACTTATGTGGTATGTCTGGATTAGGAAAATAACGAACTATGTGTATGTGTTATCAAAAGTAAAATAATGTTTATTATATAAAAAAAGGCTTGTTCAAAGTGACCCTAATTTGGAAGAATTATTACATTTTTTGGAAACTTCAAAATTTCGTTAATTTCATTGGTGCCAAAGAGAAAATTCAGAAATGAATGCAAGAAGGTTTTCTTGAAAATGTTGCCAGATTTGAATTCCAGTTTGCGTAGGTATAGTATAGTGACCTTACGGGTCCTGCAACTTTCCGGGGTGAGATAAAGGGTATGCATTCCATTGAGGACAACAGCGTGGGCGTGCCTAACGCTCTCTCTAGCATTTGGCCGCTAGGATCGGTAGTTACTTGCCTTAAATTTAACCCAAAAATGCTTTTCGTTTATGCATGCTTTTAGTATTTATTTAAAAACAATAAATCTTTCGTACATGATCATCTTTTCAGAAAGACTTTATCTAAGTTTCTGCGAAATACAATTTTCGACATAATCATTACAAGCAGAGAAATTGGCCTTCAAAAGTAAGGTAACTTTGACCAATCATATTTTTAATGTAATAAACATTATTTCACTTTTGATAACACGTATCCATAACTTATTATTTTCCGAAACCAGACATAACACACAAAAAGTGTGTGGGGACGTCCTTTAGCATGTTCGCTATCATTTCCCAGATTTTTAAGGCAAAATATTTCTTATCCTAGGAAAAAAGCCGGGGGAATCTAAGACTGAAAAAATCGATACTATTTCCAAAGCGCTATACATATTAATCACATTTTGCTAAAAATTTTTCTAAAAAAGAGCCGGGGGAATCTAAAACTGGTGAAACCCACCATTTTCTAAGTATCACATGCCCTTAAAATTATTACTGTTAGACTAGTGGAATATTCAATAACATTGGTGAATTAATTTTTAATTTTTGAAACAAATGGAATTTGTTTAAATAATTTGTTTAAATTAGTTTTTTTCCTAAAAATGACTACTATTGGCCTAGAGGAATATTTATTAACATTAGGTCATTCATTTTCAATTATTTAAACAAAACGAATTTGTTTAAATAATTGCGTTTCGATGCTTTTTAAATAAAAATTATTACTGTCGGTCTAGTGGAATGTTCATCAATAATAATTAATGACCAATTAATAATGAATTTATCAGTAATATTTAAGTAATAATTTTTATTAAACAATTTTTTTAAAATAAAATTAATCAAACAGTTTTGATAAATATTTCACTGAAGAAATATTAGTAATTTTTGATAAGAAAATTATTTACAAAAATTCCATTTGTTTAAACAATTGAAAATGAATGAACTGATGTTAATAAATATTCTACTAAACTAATAGTAATAATTTTTAGGGGGAAAAACGAATTTTCGAGAAAAAAAATTATTCAAACAAATTTCATTTGTTTAAATAAATGAAAATTAATTAACCAGTGATAATAAATATATCCACTGAGCCAATATTAATAATTTTAAATAAAAAAGACCAGAATACAGTGCTCAAAATGTCGATTTCATGAAGAATTGACATTTTTTTAGGGTAGTTTTTCGGTACTCGTGGGGGTGTGTTAGGGGTGTCAAACCCATATGCCTGATAGATGACATTTTTGTTGGATATTTCTCCACAGCCCCCCATACTTTCCCGTCACATTTTTTCAAACCCTAAAAAATTATTCAAACACTCAAAAAAGTGATTTTTCCCCATGTATTTTACATGGGAAATTTCAAGTCAAAACCGGCACCTGTTAAAATAAAAAAAAAATTAGGGAATTTCTTTTTTAGGATTTAGAATAAAATAGGGGGGGGGGGGTCGTTGCTCTCTAGCATGCAAAAATATTTGGCATGCATTTTGGGACAACCCTAACGTACACATATAGAAAATTTATGTGATGTCGATAAATTAGGCGACATGGGCGTTGAAATTAATCCAGATTTGTTGGTGATCTTGTTACTTCAAAGTTGACCGAAGAGTTTTGACAACTTCAGTTGCGCAATAAAGTCAAGAGATGAGCTCCTTACACCAGATGTTTTGAAAATCAACATTCTCGAGCAAAGTAACACAAGATTGCAGGTTGCTCATCGAAGAGAGAAAACACTAAAAACGTCGAAGAGACAGGATTTCTAACAGAATAGGAAGTGACAAGCTATGAAGACATAAGTTTCTTAGTGACGATCGAAGCTGTTGCAGATGTAGCTTTAAATGATGAAAATGCAATGAATAGTTGGTGTATGGACAGTGGCTGCACGTCACACATTTGTTCGCATCAGAAGAAGTTCGTAACCTTGGAAAAGTCGAACCATACAACGTTACTATCCATTCACGATAGGAAGGCCCCTTTAAAACAGCTGCAGATTTTTTGTAATTTACGCGTAAGAAAAACATCGGATAAAAACACAGCTTATGCCATAGTAAAGCTTACTTTCTTGCGCTTCATACAAGTCCCTATTTGTTCATGTACCAAAATTGATTCGGAAAATATCCTTTGCGAAAGGATGAAAACCGTGGGTTTTTCGCGTCACTCTCTCCTTGCTTGACTTTCGATGAAATCTTTTAAACGAACGATTTAAAAAATTTAAAAAAAATCATACAGATGCTTTCATATTTTGACTATACATATCTGAAAACAAAATTAAAATATATTAATAACAATTAACGTAAAATGCATTTAAACATAACTATGTTATCTCTCGTAATATACGTAGTACAGAGCTATATTTTGGCTTAAATTGCTTGGAATTTTTCAAAAAATACAATCGAATAAAAATTAGAAATGACAGTATTGAAACATATTAATTAATAACAAATAATCCTGGAGACGAATTGCTGGTAGTGTGGGTTTGAGGGCATAGCGGGGTACCAAGCCTGAAGGGTCTACTCATAGAAAAGAGATAGTTACTGCACGAAAAACAGGAATAGATACTTTCATCGTCAAAGGCGTAGGCATGTGGGAAATTTTCATCTATACAGCATTTTTTCTGCCTGTCTGTTGTTTCCAAAAACGCTAAGAAAGTATATTATATAAATCAATTTGTATGAATTTCTTGTGGAAATTTTCCGCGTTCGCTTCAAAAATTGAGATTAGGACAAGAAGAAGAAAACTTGTTTTTGCACACTTTCGCATCTGATTCATTGTTTACGTACAAAAAGAAGCAAAAAACTCAAATTTAACTGAAATTAAATTAATGAGGACTTTAACATTAGGGTTTATGAAGGATTGACATTGTTCCTCAAAAGTAAAGCAAAAACTAAACCTCTAAATAACTACTAAACACTCAGTGAAATAAATTATTTGAATCTAAATTTTTTTTATAAAGACTGACGATTTTTGGGATCCAGTGGACGATTCCTAAAAAGGAATTTAAATCTTAAAAGATAAAGTGGCACTGAAGATATAAGCCGACTCTTCACTACTTTTTAGGAAATTTTATCGTAGTAAAATAACGAAGCTATTGCACCCTACTACAGTTTGATTTCATAATATATGAGGCGAATAATAACATATTTAACCGAAAAGATTATATTCCAACCAAACAGATTAATTTTTGATAGAAGAAGGCCAATTCTAAAAGAATATTGTTTAAATTGTTTAGGTTAAAATTATAGTTTAATTTCATTGACCGTGAAAAACTTTCGCAACCCCAGAAATGATGAGCAATTTTTTCCTTCTACTAAAATGTTAAATTTAATGTAAAAAATAATATTAAAGAAGATTGGTCTTAAAAGTAAACAATATTTCATTCCTGAATTCCAAGATTTATTACAAAAACCATTTTCAATATGATAAAGTTACACCTTACCCTGACGGATAGAAGGAACCGAATGGAACCTCTACAAAGTACCTGCAAAGACCCCATTGGGTCCCCATTCGGTTCCTTTTTAAAAAAATAAAAAAAAACAGCAAGAACAGCTTATAAACTGTTGAAATTCGATTCTACGTTAAATTTTCTATTAGAATTTCACGGAGTGATCGCAATACTTTTTTTTGTAGCGTTCACAATTTTTGTAAAAATGTCATCACCTTCTGCTGAGGTGACTTCAAGCGCATGCATAATAGCTCAAGTAGTATGTTGCGTGCGAAGTTTAAAAATAAAATTCTCTCTCACTTGCATCGCAGCGTTGTTGTCTGAGGTTTCTACTGTGTGGTGCTAGCATCCAGATAAAATTCTTAATGCTACCGACGGAACGCTTATTAACTTCTACTAAAAGAATATGCACTTGAAGTCGCCTTCGGCCCATGTAAATGACAGGTATTTCATTTTTTTAAGTTTTTAACGCTGCAAGAGAAAGTATTGCAATTACCCCGTGAGTTTCTGAAGAAAATTTTAACGTGCAATTCGAATTTAAACAATTTAAAAGTTGATTTTGCTGTTTTTTTTTAGTTTTTTAAAAAGGAACCGTATGGGGAACCAATGGGGTCTTTACGGGTACTTTGTAGAGGTTCTATTGGGTTCCTTCGGTTCGCCAGGGTATCATTGATTCGAATGTACAAAGTAATAAGTACAGAAGTTCATTGGTTATTTTCTTACGACTTACGTCATCTACTTTCTTACGCCATTGAAAATAAAAGTACCCTTCTTCTCTTTTCAGAACTTGATGAATGAGCGGACCCCCGACGTGACCTTTAGCTATGGTATTCAATACTCGGTATAGTCCATACTATAGTACTCACACCCACACTGCCATACATTCGTATTCGAGAATTAATTGTTAATAATTAATAGGTGTAAAGATTTGTGTTCCTAATTGTTATGCGATTGTATTTGTTCAAATTTTCCAAGCAATTTAAGCCAAAATATAGCTCTGTACTACGTATATTCCGAGAGATAGCATAGTTATGTTTAAATGCATTTTACGTTAATTGTTAATAATATATTGTAATTTTCTTTTCATACAGTCTGTCAAGTTAAAGCGTGGGTGGCTTTACTCGCAGTCGGTAAGGTGTATCGACATGATTTTGGTGTCAAAATATTAAGAAGAGCTC